>NC_090028.1:10402098-10702098 GCF_037176765.1 Anolis sagrei | reverse complement strand
CAAACGTTTTCCCAGAGAGTAAAGTACCTGCAAAAATGTCAGTTTTTGCCTATTTCATCATTTCCCATTGAGTTTACATTGGAATTGCAAACTTTTTCCCAGACACCAAAGTACCTGCAAAAATGTCAGTTTTGGCCTATTTGATCATTTCCCATTGAGTTTACATTGGAATTGCAAACTTTTTCCCAGAGAGTAAAGTACCTGCAAAAATGTCAGTTTTTGCCTATTTGATCATTTCCCATTGAGTTTACATTGGAATTGCAAACTTTTTCCCAGACACCAAAGTACCTGCAAAAATGTCAGTTTTGGCCTATTTGATCATTTCCCATTGAGTTTACATTGGAATTGCAAACTTTTTCCCAGAGAGTAAAGTACCTGCAAAAATGTCAGTTTTGGCCTATTTGATCATTTCCCATTGAGTTTACATTGGAATTGCAAACTTTTTCCCAGACACCAAAGTACCTGCAAAAATGTCAGTTTTGGCCTATTTGATCATTTCCCATTGAGTTTACATTGGAATTGCAAACTTTTTCCCAGACACCAAAGTACCTGCAAAAATGTCAGTTTTGGCCTATTTGATCATTTCCCATTGAGTTTACATTGGAATTGCAAACGTTTTCCCAGACACCAAAGTACCTGCAAAAATGTCAGTTTTGGCCTATTTGATCATTTCCCATTGAGTTTACATTGGAATTGCAAACTTTTTCCCAGACACCAAAGTACCTGCAAAAATGTCAGTTTTGGCCTATTTGATCATTTCCCATTGAGTTTACATTGGAATTGCAAACTTTTTCCCAGAGAGTAAAGTACCTGCAAAAATGTCAGTTTTGGCCTATTTGATCATTTCCCATTGAGTTTACATTGGAATTGCAAACTTTTTCCCAGAGAGTAAAGTACCTGCAAAAATGTCAGTTTTGGCCTATTTGATCATTTCCCATTGAGTTTACATTGGAATTGCAAACTTTTTCCCAGACACCAAAGTACCTGCAAAAATGTCAGTTTTGGCCTATTTGATCATTTCCCACTGAGTTTACATTGGAATTGCAAACTTTTTCCCAGACAGCAAAGTACCTGCAAAAATGTCAGTTTTTGCCTATTTGATCATTTCCCATTGACTTTACATTGGAATTGCAAACTTTTTCCCAGACACCAAAGTACCTGCAAAACTGTCAGTTTTGGCCTATTTGATCATTTCCCATTGAGTTTACATTGGAATTGCAAACGTTTTCCCAGAGAGTAAAGTACCTGCAAAAATGTCAGTTTTTGCCTATTTCATCATTTCCCATTGAGTTTACATTGGAATTGCAAACTTTTTCCCAGACACCAAAGTACCTGCAAAAATGTCAGTTTTGGCCTATTTGATCATTTCCCATTGAGTTTACATTGGAATTGCAAACTTTTTCCCAGAGAGTAAAGTACCTGCAAAAATGTCAGTTTTTGCCTATTTGATCATTTCCCATTGAGTTTACATTGGAATTGCAAACTTTTTCCCAGACACCAAAGTACCTGCAAAAATGTCAGTTTTGGCCTATTTGATCATTTCCCATTGAGTTTACATTGGAATTGCAAACTTTTTCCCAGAGAGTAAAGTACCTGCAAAAATGTCAGTTTTGGCCTATTTGATCATTTCCCATTGAGTTTACATTGGAATTGCAAACTTTTTCCCAGACACCAAAGTACCTGCAAAAATGTCAGTTTTGGCCTATTTGATCATTTCCCATTCAGTTTACATTGGAATTGCAATCTTTTTCCCAGACACCAAAGTACCTGCAAAAATGTCAGTTTTGGCCTATTTGATCATTTCCCATTGAGTTTACATTGGAATTGCAAACTTTTTCCCAGAGAGTAAAGTACCTGCAAAAATGTCAGTTTTGGCCTATTTGATCATTTCCCATTGAGTTTACATTGGAATTGCAAACTTTTTCCCAGACACCAAAGTACCTGCAAAAATGTCAGTTTTGGCCTATTTGATCATTTCCCATTCAGTTTACATTGGAATTGCAATCTTTTTCCCAGACACCAAAGTACCTGCAAAAATGTCAGTTTTGGCCTATTTGATCATTTCCCATTGAGTTTACATTGGAATTGCAAACTTTTTCCCAGACACCAAAGTACCTGCAAAAATGTCAGTTTTGGCCTATTTGATCATTTCCCATTGAGTTTACATTGGAATTGCAAACTTTTTCCCAGACAGTAAAGTACCTGCAAAACTGTCAGTTTTGGCCTATTTGATCATTTCCCATTGAGTTTACATTGGAATTGCAAACTTTTTCCCAGACACCAAAGTACCTGCAAAAATGTCAGTTTTGGCCTATTTGATCATTTCCCATTGAGTTTACATTGGAATTGCAAACTTTTTCCCAGACACCAAAGTACCTGCAAAAATGTCAGTTTTGGCCTATTTGATCATTTCCCATTGAGTTTACATTGGAATTGCAAACTTTTCCCAGACACCAAAGTACCTGCAAAAATGTCAGTTTTGGCCTATTTGATCATTTCCCATTGAGTTTACATTGGAATTGCAAAATTTTTCCCAGACAGTAAAGTACCTGCAAAAATGTCAGTTATTGCCTATTTGATCATTTCCCATTGAGTTTACATTGGAATTGCAAACTTTTTCCCAGACACCAAAGCACCTGCAAAAATGTCAGTTTTGGCCTATTTGATCATTTCCCATTGAGTTTACATTGGAATTGCAAACTTTTTCCCAGACAGTAAAGTACCTGCAAAACTGTCAGTTTTGGCCTATTTGATCTTTTCCCATTGAGTTTACATTGGAATTGCAAACGTTTTCCCAGAGAGTAAAGTACCTGCAAAAATGTCAGTTTTTGCCTATTTGATCATTTCCCATTGAGTTTACATTGGAATTGCAAACTTTTTTCCACACACCAAAGTACCTGCAAAAATGTCAGTCTTGGCCTATTTGATCATTTCCCATTGAGTTTACATTGGAATTGCAAACTTTTTCCCAGAGAGTAAAGTACCTGCAAAAATGTCAGTTTTTGCCTATTTGATCATTTCCCATTGACTTTACATTGGAATTGCAAACTTTTTCCCAGACACCAAAGTACCTGCAAAACTGTCAGTTTTGGCCTATTTGATCATTTCCCATTGAGTTTACATTGGAATTGCAAACGTTTTCCCAGAGAGTAAAGTACCTGCAAAAATGTCAGTTTTTGCCTATTTCATCATTTCCCATTGAGTTTACATTGGAATTGCAAACTTTTTCCCAGACACCAAAGTACCTGCAAAAATGTCAGTTTTGGCCTATTTGATCATTTCCCATTGAGTTTACATTGGAATTGCAAACTTTTTCCCAGAGAGTAAAGTACCTGCAAAAATGTCAGTTTTTGCCTATTTGATCATTTCCCATTGAGTTTACATTGGAATTGCAAACTTTTTCCCAGACACCAAAGTACCTGCAAAAATGTCAGTTTTGGCCTATTTGATCATTTCCCATTGAGTTTACATTGGAATTGCAAACTTTTTCCCAGAGAGTAAAGTACCTGCAAAAATGTCAGTTTTGGCCTATTTGATCATTTCCCATTGAGTTTACATTGGAATTGCAAACTTTTTCCCAGACACCAAAGTACCTGCAAAAATGTCAGTTTTGGCCTATTTGATCATTTCCCATTGAGTTTACATTGGAATTGCAAACTTTTTCCCAGACACCAAAGTACCTGCAAAAATGTCAGTTTTGGCCTATTTGATCATTTCCCATTGAGTTTACATTGGAATTGCAAACGTTTTCCCAGACACCAAAGTACCTGCAAAAATGTCAGTTTTGGCCTATTTGATCATTTCCCATTGAGTTTACATTGGAATTGCAAACTTTTTCCCAGACACCAAAGTACCTGCAAAAATGTCAGTTTTGGCCTATTTGATCATTTCCCATTGAGTTTACATTGGAATTGCAAACTTTTTCCCAGAGAGTAAAGTACCTGCAAAAATGTCAGTTTTGGCCTATTTGATCATTTCCCATTGAGTTTACATTGGAATTGCAAACTTTTTCCCAGAGAGTAAAGTACCTGCAAAAATGTCAGTTTTGGCCTATTTGATCATTTCCCATTGAGTTTACATTGGAATTGCAAACTTTTTCCCAGACACCAAAGTACCTGCAAAAATGTCAGTTTTGGCCTATTTGATCATTTCCCACTGAGTTTACATTGGAATTGCAAACTTTTTCCCAGACAGCAAAGTACCTGCAAAAATGTCAGTTTTGGCCTATTTGATCATTTCCCATTGAGTTTACATTGGAATTGCAAACTTTTTCCCAGAGAGTAAAGTACCTGGAAAAATGACAGTTTTGGCCTATTTGATCATTTCCCATTTAGTTTACATTGGAATTGCAAACTTTTTCCCAGACACCAAAGTACCTGCAAAAATGTCAGTTTTGGCCTATTTGATCATTTCCCATTGAGTTTACATTGGAATTGCAAACTTTTTCCCAGACAGCAAAGTACCTGCAAAAATGTCAGTTTTGGCCTATTTGATCATTTCCCATTGAGTTTACATTGGAATTGCAAACTTTTTCCCAGACACCAAAGTACCTGCAAAAATGTCAGTTTTGGCCTATTTGATCATTTCCCATTGAGTTTACATTGGAATTGCAAACTTTTTCCCAGACACCAAAGTACCTGCAAAAATGTCAGTTTTGGCCTATTTGATCATTTCCCATTCAGTTTACATTGGAATTGCAATCTTTTTCCCAGACACCAAAGTACCTGCAAAAATGTCAGTTTTGGCCTATTTGATCATTTCCCATTGAGTTTACATTGGAATTGCAAACTTTTTCCCAGACACCAAAGTACCTGCAAAAATGTCAGTTTTGGCCTATTTGATCATTTCCCATTGAGTTTACATTGGAATTGCAAACTTTTTCCCAGACACCAAAGTACCTGCAAAAATGTCAGTTTTGGCCTATTTGATCATTTCCCATTGAGTTTACATTGGAATTGCAAACTTTTTCCCAGACAGTAAAGTACCTGCAAAACTGTCAGTTTTGGCCTATTTGATCATTTCCCATTGAGTTTACATTGGAATTGCAAACTTTTTCCCAGACACCAAAGTACCTGCAAATTGTCAGTTTTGGCCTATTTGATCATTTCCCATTGAGTTTACATTGGAATTGCAAACTTTTTCCCAGACACCAAAGTACCTGCAAAAATGTCAGTTTTGGCCTATTTGATCATTTCCCATTGAGTTTACATTGGAATTGCAAACTTTTCCCAGACACCAAAGTACCTGCAAAAATGTCAGTTTTGGCCTATTTGATCATTTCCCATTGAGTTTACATTGGAATTGCAAACTTTTTCCCAGACAGTAAAGTACCTGCAAAAATGTCAGTTGTTGCCTATTTGATCATTTCCCATTGAGTTTACATTGGAATTGCAAACTTTTTCCCAGACACCAAAGTACCTGCAAAAATGTCAGTTTTGGCCTATTTGATCATTTCCCATTGAGTTTACATTGGAATTGCAAACTTTTTCCCAGACAGTAAAGTACCTGCAAAACTGTCAGTTTTGGCCTATTTGATCTTTTCCCATTGAGTTTACATTGGAATTGCAAACGTTTTCCCAGAGAGTAAAGTACCTGCAAAAATGTCAGTTTTTGCCTATTTGATCATTTCCCATTGAGTTTACATTGGAATTGCAAACTTTTTCCCACACACCAAAGTACCTGCAAAAATGTCAGTCTTGGCCTATTTGATCATTTCCCATTGAGTTTACATTGGAATTGCAAACTTTTTCCCAGAGAGTAAAGTACCTGCAAAAATGTCAGTTTTTGCCTATTTGATCATTTCCCATTGACTTTACATTGGAATTGCAAACTTTTTCCCAGACCGCAAAGTACCTGCAAAAATGTCAGTTTTGGCCTGTTTGATCATTTCCCATTGAGTTTATATTGGAATTGCAAACTTTTTCCCAGAGAGTAAAGTACCTGCAAAAATGTCAGTTTTTGCCTATTTGATCATTTCCCATTGAGTGTACATTGGAATTGCAAACTTTTTCCCAGACACCAAAGTACCTGCAAAAATGTCAGTTTTGGCCTATTTGATCATTTAACATTGAGTTTACATTGGAATTGCAAACTTTTTCCCAGACACCAAAGTACCTGCAAAAATGTCAGTTTTGGCCTATTTGATCATTTCCCATTGAGTTTACATTGGAATTGCAAACTTTTTCCCAGAGAGTAAAGTACCTGCAAAAATGTCAGTTTTTGCCTATTTGATCATTTCCCATTGAGTTTACATTGGAATTGCAAACTTTTTCCCAGACACCAAAGTACCTGCAAAGCTGTCAGTTTTGGCCTATTTGATCATTTCCCATTGAGTTTACATTGGAATTGCAAACTTTTTCCCAGAGAGTAAAGTACCTGCAAAAATGTCAGTTTTTGCCTATTTTATCATTTCCCATTGAGTTTACATTGGAATTGCAAACTTTTTCCCAGACACCAAAGTACCTGCAAAAATGTCAGTTTTGGCCTATTTGATCATTTCCCATTGAGTTTACATTGGAATTGCAAACTTTTTCCCAGAGAGTAAAGTACCTGCAAAAATGTCAGTTTTGGCCTATTTGATCATTTCCCATTGAGTTTACATTGGAATTGCAAACTTTTTCCCAGACACCAAAGTACCTGCAAAAATGTCAGTTTTGGCCTATTTGATCATTTCCCATTGAGTTTACATTGGAATTGCAAACTTTTTCCCAGACAGCAAAGTACCTGCAAAAATGTCAGTTTTGGCCTATTTGATCATTTCCCATTGAGTTTACATTGGAATTGCAAACGTTTTCCCAGAGAGTAAAGTACCTGGAAAAATGACAGTTTTGGCCTATTTGATCATTTCCCATTTAGTTTACATTGGAATTGCAAACTTTTTCCCAGACACCAAAGTACCTGCAAAAATGTCAGTTTTGGCCTATTTGATCATTTCCCATTGAGTTTACATTGGAATTGCAAACTTTTTCCCAGACAGCAAAGTACCTGCAAAAATGTCAGTTTTGGCCTATTTGATCATTTCCCATTGAGTTTACATTGGAATTGCAAACTTTTTCCCAGACACCAAAGTACCTGCAAAAATGTCAGTTTTGGCCTATTTGATCATTTCCCATTCAGTTTACATTGGAATTGCAATCTTTTTCCCAGACACCAAAGTACCTGCAAAAATGTCAGTTTTGGCCTATTTGATCATTTCCCATTGAGTTTACATTGGAATTGCAAACTTTTTCCCAGACACCAAAGTACCTGCAAAAATGTCAGTTTTGGCCTATTTGATCATTTCCCATTGAGTTTACATTGGAATTGCAAACTTTTTCCCAGACACCAAAGTACCTGCAAAAATGTCAGTTTTGGCCTATTTGATCATTTCCCATTGAGTTTACATTGGAATTGCAAACTTTTTCCCAGACAGTAAAGTACCTGCAAAACTGTCAGTTTTGGCCTATTTGATCATTTCCCATTGAGTTTACATTGGAATTGCAAACTTTTTCCCAGACACCAAAGTACCTGCAAAAATGTCAGTTTTGGCCTATTTGATCATTTCCCATTGAGTTTACATTGGAATTGCAAACTTTTTCCCAGAGAGTAAAGTACCTGGAAAAATGACAGTTTTGGCCTATTTGATCATTTCCCATTTAGTTTACATTGGAATTGCAAACTTTTTCCCAGACACCAAAGTACCTGCAAAAATGTCAGTTTTGGCCTATTTGATCATTTCCCATTGAGTTTACATTGGAATTGCAAACTTTTTCCCAGACAGCAAAGTACCTGCAAAAATGTCAGTTTTGGCCTATTTGATCATTTCCCATTGAGTTTACATTGGAATTGCAAACTTTTTCCCAGACACCAAAGTACCTGCAAAAATGTCAGTTTTGGCCTATTTGATCATTTCCCATTCAGTTTACATTGGAATTGCAATCTTTTTCCCAGACACCAAAGTACCTGCAAAAATGTCAGTTTTGGCCTATTTGATCATTTCCCATTGAGTTTACATTGGAATTGCAAACTTTTTCCCAGACACCAAAGTACCTGCAAAAATGTCAGTTTTGGCCTATTTGATCATTTCCCATTGAGTTTACATTGGAATTGCAAACTTTTTCCCAGACACCAAAGTACCTGCAAAAATGTCAGTTTTGGCCTATTTGATCATTTCCCATTGAGTTTACATTGGAATTGCAAACTTTTTCCCAGACAGTAAAGTACCTGCAAAACTGTCAGTTTTGGCCTATTTGATCATTTCCCATTGAGTTTACATTGGAATTGCAAACTTTTTCCCAGACACCAAAGTACCTGCAAAACTGTCAGTTTTGGCCTATTTGATCATTTCCCATTGAGTTTACATTGGAATTGCAAACGTTTTCCCAGAGAGTAAAGTACCTGCAAAAATGTCAGTTTTTGCCTATTTCATCATTTCCCATTGAGTTTACATTGGAATTGCAAACTTTTTCCCAGACACCAAAGTACCTGCAAAAATGTCAGTTTTGGCCTATTTGATCATTTCCCATTGAGTTTACATTGGAATTGCAAACTTTTTCCCAGAGAGTAAAGTACCTGCAAAAATGTCAGTTTTGGCCTATTTGATCATTTCCCGTTGAGTTTACATTGGAATTGCAAACTTTTTCCCAGACACCAAAAAGTACCTGCAAAAATGTCAGTTTTGGCCTATTTGATCATTTCCCTTGGAGTTTACATTGGAATTGCAAACTTTTTCCCAGACACCAAAGTACCTGCAAAAATGTCAGTTTTTGCCTATTTGATCATTTCCCATTGAGTTTACATTGGAATTGCAAACTTTTTCCCAGACAGCAAATACCTGCAAAAATGTCAGTTTTGGCCTATTTGATCATTTCCCATTGAGTTTACATTGGAATTGCAAACTTTTTCCCAGACACCAAAGTACCTGCAAAAATGTCAGTTTTGGCCTATTTGATCATTTCCCATTGAGTTTACATTGGAATTGCAAACTTTTTCCCAGACACCAAACTACCTGCAAAAATGTCAGTTTTGGCCTATTTGATCATTTCCCATTGAGTTTACATTGGAATTGCAAACTTTTTCCCAGACAGCAAAGTACCTGCAAAAATGTCAGTTTTGGCCTATTTGATCATTTCCCATTGAGTTTACATTGGAATTGCAAACTTTTTCCCAGAGAGTAAAGTACCTGGAAAAATGACAGTTTTGGCCTATTTGATCATTTCCCATTTAGTTTACATTGGAATTGCAAACTTTTTCCCAGACACCAAAGTACCTGCAAAAATGTCAGTTTTGGCCTATTTGATCATTTCCCATTGAGTTTACATTGGAATTGCAAACTTTTTCCCAGACAGCAAAGTACCTGCAAAAATGTCAGTTTTGGCCTATTTGATCATTTCCCATTGAGTTTACATTGGAATTGCAAACTTTTTCCCAGACACCAAAGTACCTGCAAAAATGTCAGTTTTGGCCTATTTGATCATTTCCCATTGAGTTTACATTGGAATTGCAAACTTTTTCCCAGACACCAAAGTACCTGCAAAAATGTCAGTTTTGGCCTATTTGATCATTTCCCATTCAGTTTACATTGGAATTGCAATCTTTTTCCCAGACACCAAAGTACCTGCAAAAATGTCAGTTTTGGCCTATTTGATCATTTCCCATTGAGTTTACATTGGAATTGCAAACTTTTTCCCAGACACCAAAGTACCTGCAAAAATGTCAGTTTTGGCCTATTTGATCATTTCCCATTGAGTTTACATTGGAATTGCAAACTTTTTCCCAGACACCAAAGTACCTGCAAAAATGTCAGTTTTGGCCTATTTGATCATTTCCCATTGAGTTTACATTGGAATTGCAAACTTTTTCCCAGACAGTAAAGTACCTGCAAAACTGTCAGTTTTGGCCTATTTGATCATTTCCCATTGAGTTTACATTGGAATTGCAAACTTTTTCCCAGAGAGTAAAGTACCTGGAAAAATGACAGTTTTGGCCTATTTGATCATTTCCCATTGAGTTTACATTGGAATTGCAAACTTTTTCCCAGACACCAAAGTACCTGCAAAAATGTCAGTTTTGGCCTATTTGATCATTTCCCATTGAGTTTACATTGGAATTGCAAACTTTTCCCAGACACCAAAGTACCTGCAAAAATGTCAGTTTTGGCCTATTTGATCATTTCCCATTGAGTTTACATTGGAATTGCAAACTTTTTCCCAGACAGTAAAGTACCTGCAAAAATGTCAGTTGTTGCCTATTTGATCATTTCCCATTGAGTTTACATTGGAATTGCAAACTTTTTCCCAGACACCAAAGTACCTGCAAAAATGTCAGTTTTGGCCTATTTGATCATTTCCCATTGAGTTTACATTGGAATTGCAAACTTTTTCCCAGACAGTAAAGTACCTGCAAAACTGTCAGTTTTGGCCTATTTGATCTTTTCCCATTGAGTTTACATTGGAATTGCAAACGTTTTCCCAGAGAGTAAAGTACCTGCAAAAATGTCAGTTTTTGCCTATTTGATCATTTCCCATTGAGTTTACATTGGAATTGCAAACTTTTTCCCACACACCAAAGTACCTGCAAAAATGTCAGTCTTGGCCTATTTGATCATTTCCCATTGAGTTTACATTGGAATTGCAAACTTTTTCCCAGAGAGTAAAGTACCTGCAAAAATGTCAGTTTTTGCCTATTTGATCATTTCCCATTGACTTTACATTGGAATTGCAAACTTTTTCCCAGACACCAAAGTACCTGCAAAACTGTCAGTTTTGGCCTATTTGATCATTTCCCATTGAGTTTACATTGGAATTGCAAACGTTTTCCCAGAGAGTAAAGTACCTGCAAAAATGTCAGTTTTTGCCTATTTCATCATTTCCCATTGAGTTTACATTGGAATTGCAAACTTTTTCCCAGACACCAAAGTACCTGCAAAAATGTCAGTTTTGGCCTATTTGATCATTTCCCATTGAGTTTACATTGGAATTGCAAACTTTTTCCCAGAGAGTAAAGTACCTGCAAAAATGTCAGTTTTTGCCTATTTGATCATTTCCCATTGAGTTTACATTGGAATTGCAAACTTTTTCCCAGACACCAAAGTACCTGCAAAAATGTCAGTTTTGGCCTATTTGATCATTTCCCATTGAGTTTACATTGGAATTGCAAACTTTTTCCCAGAGAGTAAAGTACCTGCAAAAATGTCAGTTTTTGCCTATTTGATCATTTCCCATTGAGTTTACATTGGAATTGCAAACTTTTTCCCAGACACCAAAGTACCTGCAAAAATGTCAGTTTTGGCCTATTTGATCATTTCCCATTGAGTTTACATTGGAATTGCAAACTTTTTCCCAGAGAGTAAAGTACCTGCAAAAATGTCAGTTTTTGCCTATTTGATCATTTCCCGTTGAGTTTACATTGGAATTGCAAACTTTTTCCCAGACACCAAAAAGTACCTGCAAAAATGTCAGTTTTGGCCTATTTGATCATTTCCCATTGAGTTTACATTGGAATTGCAAACTTTTTCCCAGACACCAAAGTACCTGCAAAAATGTCAGTTTTGGCCTATTTGATCATTTAACATTGACTTTACATTGGAATTGCAAACTTTTTCCCAGACACCAAAGTACCTGCAAAAATGTCAGTTTTGGCCTATTTGATCATTTCCCATTGAGTTTACATTGGAATTGCAAACTTTTTCCCAGAGAGTAAAGTACCTGCAAAAATGTCAGTTTTTGCCTATTTGATCATTTCCCATTGAGTTTACATTGGAATTGCAAACTTTTTCCCAGACAGTAAAGTACCTGCAAAACTGTCAGTTTTGGCCTATTTGATCATTTCCCATTGAGTTTACATTGGAATTGCAAACTTTTTCCCAGACACCAAAGTACCTGCAAAAATGTCAGTTTTGGCCTACTTGATAATTTCCCATTGAGTTTACATTGGAATTGCAAACTTTTTCCCAGACACCAAAGTACCTGCAAAAATGTCAGTTTTGGCCTATTTGATCATTTAACATTGACTTTACATTGGAATTGCAAACTTTTTCCCAGACACCAAAGTACCTGCAAAACTGTCAGTTTTGGCCTATTTGATCATTTCCCATTGAGTTTACATTGGAATTGCAAACGTTTTCCAAGAGAGTAAAGTACCTGCAAAAATGTCAGTTTTTGCCTATTTGATCATTTCCCATTGAGTTTACATTGGAATTGCAAACTTTTTCCCAGACACCAAAGTACCTGCAAAAATGTCAGTTTTGGCCTATTTGATCATTTCCCATTGAGTTTACATTGGAATTGCAAACTTTTTCCCAGAGAGTAAAGTACCTGCAAAAATGTCAGTTTTTGCCTATTTGATCATTTCCCATTGAGTTTACATTGGAATTGCAAACTTTTTCCCAGACACCAAAGTACCTGCAAAAATGTCAGTTTTGGCCTATTTGATCATTTCCCATTGAGTTTACATTGGAATTGCAAACTTTTTCCCAGACACCAAAGTACCTGCAAAAATGTCAGTTTTGGCCTATTTGATCATTTCCCATTGAGTTTACATTGGAATTGCAAACTTTTTCCCAGACACCAAAGTACCTGCAAAAATGTCAGTTTTGGCCTATTTGATCATTTAACATTGAGTTTACATTGGAATTGCAAACTTTTTCCCAGACACCAAAGTACCTGCAAAAATGTCAGTTTTGGCCTATTTGATCATTTCCCATTGAGTTTACATTGGAATTGCAAACTTTTTCCCAGACAGTAAAGTACCTGCAAAACTGTCAGTTTTGGCCTATTTGATCATTTCCCATTGAGTTTACATTGGAATTGCAAACTTTTTCCCAGAGAGTAAAGTACCTGCAAAAATGTCAGTTTTTGCCTATTTGATCATTTCCCATTGAGTTTACATTGGAATTGCAAACTTTTTCCCAGACACCAAAGTACCTGCAAAAATGTCAGTTTTGGCCTATTTGATCATTTCCCATTGAGTTTACATTGGAATTGCAAACTTTTTCCCAGACACCAAAGTACCTGCAAAAATGTCAGTTTTGGCCTATTTGATCATTTCCCATTGAGTTTACATTGGAATTGCAAACCTTTTCCCAGACAGCAAAGTACCTGCAAAAATGTCAGTTTTTGCCTATTTGATCATTTCCCATTGAGTTTACATTGGAATTGCAAACTTTTTCCCACACACCAAAGTACCTGCAAAAATGTCAGTTTTGGCCTATTTGATCATTTCCCATTGAGTTTACATTGGAATTGCAAACTTTTTCCCAGACACCAAAGTACCTGCAAAAATGTCAGTTTTTGCCTATTTGATCATTTCCCATTGAGTTTACATTGGAATTGCAAACTTTTTCCCAGACAGCAAATACCTGCAAAAATGTCAGTTTTGGCCTATTTGATCATTTCCCATTGAGTTTACATTGGAATTGCAAACTTTTTCCCAGACACCAAAGTACCTGCAAAAATGTCAGTTTTGGCCTACTTGATAATTTCCCATTGAGTTTACATTGGAATTGCAAACTTTTTCCCAGACACCAAAGTACCTGCAAAAATGTCAGTTTTGGCCTATTTGATCATTTAACATTGACTTTACATTGGAATTGCAAACTTTTTCCCAGACACCAAAGTACCTGCAAAACTGTCAGTTTTGGCCTATTTGATCATTTCCCATTGAGTTTACATTGGAATTGCAAACGTTTTCCAAGAGAGTAAAGTACCTGCAAAAATGTCAGTTTTTGCCTATTTGATCATTTCCCATTGAGTTTACATTGGAATTGCAAACTTTTTCCCAGACACCAAAGTACCTGCAAAAATGTCAGTTTTGGCCTATTTGATCATTTCCCATTGAGTTTACATTGGAATTGCAAACTTTTTCCCAGAGAGTAAAGTACCTGCAAAAATGTCAGTTTTTGCCTATTTGATCATTTCCCATTGAGTTTACATTGGAATTGCAAACTTTTTCCCAGACACCAAAGTACCTGCAAAAATGTCAGTTTTGGCCTATTTGATCATTTCCCATTGAGTTTACATTGGAATTGCAAACTTTTTCCCAGACACCAAAGTACCTGCAAAAATGTCAGTTTTGGCCTATTTGATCATTTCCCATTGAGTTTACATTGGAATTGCAAACTTTTTCCCAGACACCAAAGTACCTGCAAAAATGTCAGTTTTGGCCTATTTGATCATTTAACATTGAGTTTACATTGGAATTGCAAACTTTTTCCCAGACACCAAAGTACCTGCAAAAATGTCAGTTTTGGCCTATTTGATCATTTCCCATTGAGTTTACATTGGAATTGCAAACTTTTTCCCAGACAGTAAAGTACCTGCAAAACTGTCAGTTTTGGCCTATTTGATCATTTCCCATTGAGTTTACATTGGAATTGCAAACTTTTTCCCAGAGAGTAAAGTACCTGCAAAAATGTCAGTTTTTGCCTATTTGATCATTTCCCATTGAGTTTACATTGGAATTGCAAACTTTTTCCCAGACACCAAAGTACCTGCAAAAATGTCAGTTTTGGCCTATTTGATCATTTCCCATTGAGTTTACATTGGAATTGCAAACTTTTTCCCAGACACCAAAGTACCTGCAAAAATGTCAGTTTTGGCCTATTTGATCATTTCCCATTGAGTTTACATTGGAATTGCAAACCTTTTCCCAGACAGCAAAGTACCTGCAAAAATGTCAGTTTTTGCCTATTTGATCATTTCCCATTGAGTTTACATTGGAATTGCAAACTTTTTCCCACACACCAAAGTACCTGCAAAAATGTCAGTTTTGGCCTATTTGATCATTTCCCATTGAGTTTACATTGGAATTGCAAACTTTTTCCCAGACACCAAAGTACCTGCAAAAATGTCAGTTTTTGCCTATTTGATCATTTCCCATTGAGTTTACATTGGAATTGCAAACTTTTTCCCAGACAGCAAATACCTGCAAAAATGTCAGTTTTGGCCTATTTGATCATTTCCCATTGAGTTTACATTGGAATTGCAAACTTTTTCCCAGACACCAAAGTACCTGCAAAAATGTCAGTTTTGGCCTATTTGATCATTTCCCATTGAGTTTACATTGGAATTGCAAACTTTTTCCCAGACAGTAAAGTACCTGCAAAACTGTCAGTTTTGGCCTATTTGATCTTTTCCCATTGAGTTTACATTGGAATCGCAAACTGTTTCCCAGAGAGTCAAGTAACTGCAAAAATTTCAGTTTTCGCCTATTTGATCATTTCCCATTGTTTACATTGGAATCGCAAACTGTTTCCCAGAGAGTAAAGTACCTGCAAAAATGTCAGTTTTTGCCTCTTTGATCATTTCCCATTGAGTTTACATTGGAATCGCAAACTGTTTTCCAGAGAGTCAAGTAACTGCAAAAAGGTCATTTTTCGCCTATTTGATCATTTCCCATTGAGTTTACATTGGAATCACAAACTGTTTCCCAGAGAGTCAAGTAACTGCAAAAATGTCAGTTGTCGCCTCTTTGATCATTTCCCATTGAGTTTACATTGGAATCGCAAACTGTTTCCCAGAGAGTCAAGTAACTGCAAAAATGTCAGTTTTCGCCTCTTTGATCATTTCCCATTGAGTTTACATTGGAATCGCAAACCATTTCCCAGAGAGTCAAGTAACTTCAAAAATATCAGTTTTTGCCTATTTGATCATTTCCTATTGAGTTTACATTGGAATCGCAAACTGTTTCAAAGAGAGTCAAGTAACTGCAAAAATGTCAGTTTTCGCCTATTTGATCATTTCCCATTAAGTTTACCTTCGAATCGCAAACTGTTTCCCAGAGAGTCAAGTAACTGCAAAAAGGTCAGTTTTCGCCTATTTGATAATTTCCCATTGAGTTTACATTGGAATCGCAAACTGTTTCCCAGAGAGTCAAGTAACTGCAAAAATGTCAGTTTTCGCCTCTTTGATCATTTCCCATTGAGTTTACATTGGAATCGCAAACTGTTTCCCATAGAGTGAAGTAACTGCAAAAATGTCAGTTTTCGCCTCCTTGATCATTTCCCATTGAGTATACATTGGAATCGCAAACTGTTTCCCAGAGAGTCAAGTAACTGCAAAAATGTCAGTTTTCGCCTATTTGATCATTTCCCATTGTTTACATTGGAATCGCAAACTGTTTCCCAGAGAGTAAAGTACCTGCAAAAATGTCAGTTTTTGCCTATTTGATCATTTCCCATTGAGTTTACATTGGAATCGCAAACTGTTTTCCAGAGAGTCAAGTAACTGCAAAAAGGTCATTTTTCGCCTATTTGATCATTTCCCATTGAGTTTACATTGGAATCACAAACTGTTTCCCAGAGAGTCAAGAAACTGCAAAAATGTCAGTTTTCGCCTCTTTGATCATTTCCCATTGAGTTTACATTGGAATCGCAAACTGTTTCCCAGAGAGTCAAGTAACTGCAAAAATGTCAGTTTTCGCCTCTTTGATCATTTCCCATTGAGTTTACATTGGAATCGCAAACTATTTCCCAGAGAGTCAAGTAACTTCAAAAATATCAGTTTTTGCCTATTTGATCATTTCCCATTGAGTTTACATTGGAATCGCAAACTGTTTCAAAGAGAGTCAAGTAACTGCAAAAATGTCAGTTTTCGCCTATTTGATCATTTCCCATTAAGTTTACCTTCGAATCGCAAACTGTTTCCCAGAGAGTCAAGTAACTGCAAAAAGGTCAGTTTTCGCCTATTTGATAATTTCCCATTGAGTTTACATTGGAATCGCAAACTGTTTCCCAGAGAGTCAAGTAACTGCAAAAATGTCAGTTTTCGCCTCTTTGATCATTTCCCATTGAGTTTACATTGGAATCGCAAACTGTTTCCCATAGAGTGAAGTAACTGCAAAAATGTCAGTTTTCGCCTCCTTGATCATTTCCCATTGAGTTTACATTGGAATCGCAAACTGTTTCCCAGAGAATCAAGTAACTGCAAAAAGGTGAGTTTTCGCCTATTTGATCATTTCCCATTGAGTTTACATTGGAATCGCAAACTGTTTCCCAGAGAGTCAAGTAACTGCAAAAATGTCAGTTTTTGCCAATTTGATCATTTCCCATTGAGTTTACATTGGAATCGCAAACTGTTTCCCAGAGAGTCAAGTAACTGCAAAAATGTCAGTTTTCGCCTATTTCATCATTTCCCATTAAGTTTACATTGGAATTGCAAACTGTTTCCCAGAGAGTCAAGTAACTGCAAAAATGTCAGTTTTCGCCTATTTGATCATTTCCCATTAAGGGTACATTGGAATCGCAAACTGTTTCCGAGAGCATCAAGTAACTGCAAGAATGTCAGTTTTAGCTTATTTCATCACTTCCCATTAAGTTTACATTGGAATCGCAAACTGTTTCCCAGAGAGTCAAGGAAATGCAAGAATGTTAGTTTTCGCTTGTTTGATCATTTCCCATGAAGTTTACATTGGAATCGCAAACTGTTTCCCAGAGAGTCAAGTAACTGCAAAAATATCAGTTTTCGCCTGTTTCATCATTTCCCATTAAGTTGGGAATCGCAAACTGTTTCCCAGAGTCAAGTAACTGCAAAAATGTCAGTTTTAGCCTATTTGATCATTTCCCATTGAGTTTACATTGGAATCGCAAACTGTTTCCCAGAGAGTCAAGTAACTGCAAAAATGTCAGTTTCCACCTCCTTTATCATTTCCCAATGAGTTTACATTGGAATCGCAAACTGTTTCCCAGAGAGTCAAGTAACTGCAAAAATGTCAGTTTTCGCCTATTTGATCATTTCCCATTGTTTACATTGGAATCGCAAACTGTTTCCCAGAGAGTAAAGTACCTGCAAAAATGTCAGTTTTTGCCTATTTGATCATTTCCCATTGAGTTTACATTGGAATCGCAAAATATTTTCCAGAGAGTCAAGTAACTGCAAAAAGGTCAGTTTTCGCCTATTTGATCATTTCCCATTGAGTTTACATTGGAATCGCAAACTGTTTCCCAGAGAGTCAAGTAACTGCAAAAATATCAGTTTTCGCCTGTTTCATCATTTCCCATTAAGTTGGGAATCGCAAACTGTTTCCCAGAGTCAAGTAATTGCAAAAATGTCAGTTTTAGCCTATTTGATCATTTCCCATTGAGTTTACATTGGAATCGCAAACTGTTTCCCAGAGAGTCAAGTAACTGCAAAAATGTCAGTTTCCACCTCCTTTATCATTTCCCAATGAGTTTACATTGGAATCGCAAACTGTTTCCCAGAGAGTCAAGTAACTGCAAAAATGTCAGTTTTCGCCTATTTGATCATTTCCCATTGTTTACATTGGAATCGCAAACTGTTTCCCAGAGAGTAAAGTACCTGCAAAAATGTCAGTTTTTGCCTATTTGATCATTTCCCATTGAGTTTACATTGGAATCGCAAACTATTTTCCAGAGAGTCAAGTAACTGCAAAAATGTCAGTTTTCGCCTATTGGATAATTTCCCATTGAGTTTACATTGGAATCGCAAACTATTTCCCAGAGAGTCAAGTAACTGCAAAAATGTCAGTTTTCGCCTCTTTGATCATTTCCCATTGAGTTTACATTGGAATCGCAAACTGTTTCCCAGAGAGTCAAGTAACTGCAAAAAGGTCAGTTTTCGCCTATTTGATCATTTCCCATTGAGTTTACATTGGAATCGCAAACTGTTTCCCAGAGAGTCAAGTAACTGCAAAAATGTCAGTTTTGGCCTATTTGATCATTTCCCATTGTGTTTACATTGGAATCGCAAACTGTTTCCCAGAGAGTCAAGTAACTGCAAAAATGTCAGTTTTCGCCTATTTGATCATTTCCCATTAAGGTTACATTGGAATCGCAAACTGTTTCCGAGAGGGTCAAGTAACTGCAAGAATGTCAGTTTTAGCTTATTTCATCATTTCCCATTAAGTTTACATTGGAATCGCAAACTGTTTCCCAGAGAGTCAAGTAAATGCAAAAATATCAGTTTTCGCCTGTTTCATCATTTCCCATTAAGTTGGGAATTGCAAACTGTTTCCCAGAGTCAAGTAACTGCAAAAATGTCAGTTTTAGCCTATTTGATCATTTCCCATTGAGTTTACATTGGAATCGCAAACTGTTTCCCAGAGAGTCAAGTAACAGCAAAAATGTCAGTTTTTGCCTATTTGATCATTTCCCATTGAGTTTACATTGGAATCGCAAACTGTTTCCCAGGGAGTCAAGTAACTGCAAAAATGTCAGTTTCCACCTCCTTGATCATTTCCCAATGAGTTTACATTGGAATCGCAAACTGTTTCCCAGAGAGTCAAGTAACTGCAAAAATGTCAATTTTCGCCTATTTGATCATTTCCCATTGTTTACATTGGAATCGCAAACTGTTTCCCAGAGAGTAAAGTACCTGCAAAAATGTCAGTTTTTGCCTATTTGATCATTTCCCATTGAGTTTACATTGGAATCGCAAACTGTTTTCCAGAGAGTCAAGTAACTGCAAAAAGGTCATTTTTCGCCTATTTGATCATTTCCCATTGAGTTTACATTGGAATCACAAACTGTTTCCCAGAGAGTCAAGTAACTGCAAAAATGTCAGTTTTCGCCTCTTTGATCATTTCCCATTGAGTTTACATTGGAATCGCAAACTGTTTCCCAGAGAGTCAAGTAACTGCAAAAATGTCAGTTTTCGCCTCTTTGATCATTTCCCATTGAGTTTACATTGGAATCGCAAACTATTTCCCAGAGAGTCAAGTAACTTCAAAAATATCAGTTTTTGCCTATTTGATCATTTCCCATTGAGTTTACATTGGAATCGCAAACTGTTTCAAAGAGAGTCAAGTAACTGCAAAAATGTCAGTTTTCGCCTATTTGATCATTTCCCATTAAGTTTACCTTCGAATCGCAAACTGTTTCCCAGAGAGTCAAGTAACTGCAAAAAGGTCAGTTTTCGCCTATTTGATAATTTCCCATTGAGTTTACATTGGAATCGCAAACTGTTTCCCAGAGAGTCAAGTAACTGCAAAAATGTCAGTTTTCGCCTCTTTGATCATTTCCCATTGAGTTTACATTGGAATCGCAAACTGTTTCCCATAGAGTGAAGTAACTGCAAAAATGTCAGTTTTCGCCTCCTTGATCATTTCCCATTGAGTTTACATTGGAATCGCAAACTGTTTCCCAGAGAGTCAAGTAACAGCAAAAATGTCAGTTTTTGCCTATTTGATCATTTCCCATTGAGTTTACATTGGAATCGCAAACTGTTTCCCAGGGAGTCAAGTAACTGCAAAAATGTCAGTTTCCACCTCCTTGATCATTTCCCAATGAGTTTACATTGGAATCGCAAACTATTTCCCAGAGAGTCAAGTAACTGCAAAAATGTCAGTTTTCGCCTCTTTGATCATTTCCCATTGAGTTTACATTGGAATCGCAAACTGTTTCCCAGAGAGTCAAGTAACTGCAAAAAGGTCAGTTTTCGCCTATTTGATCATTTCCCATTGAGTTTACATTGGAATCGCAAACTGTTTCCCAGAGAGTCAAGTAACTGCAAAAATGTCAGTTTTGGCCTATTTGATCATTTCCCATTGTGTTTACATTGGAATCGCAAACTGTTTCCCAGAGAGTCAAGTAACTGCAAAAATGTCAGTTTTCGCCTATTTGATCATTTCCCATTAAGGTTACATTGGAATCGCAAACTGTTTCCGAGAGGGTCAAGTAACTGCAAGAATGTCAGTTTTAGCTTATTTCATCATTTCCCATTAAGTTTACATTGGAATCGCAAACTGTTTCCCAGAGAGTCAAGTAAATGCAAAAATATCAGTTTTCGCCTGTTTCATCATTTCCCATTAAGTTGGGAATTGCAAACTGTTTCCCAGAGTCAAGTAACTGCAAAAATGTCAGTTTTAGCCTATTTGATCATTTCCCATTGAGTTTACATTGGAATCGCAAACTGTTTCCCAGAGAGTCAAGTAACAGCAAAAATGTCAGTTTTTGCCTATTTGATCATTTCCCATTGAGTTTACATTGGAATCGCAAACTGTTTCCCAGGGAGTCAAGTAACTGCAAAAATGTCAGTTTCCACCTCCTTGATCATTTCCCAATGAGTTTACATTGGAATCGCAAACTGTTTCCCAGAGAGTCAAGTAACTGCAAAAATGTCAGTTTTCGCCTATTTGATCATTTCCCATTGTTTACATTGGAATCGCAAACTGTTTCCCAGAGAGTAAAGTACCTGCAAAAATGTCAGTTTTTGCCTATTTGATCATTTCCCATTGAGTTTACATTGGAATCGCAAACTGTTTTCCAGAGAGTCAAGTAACTGCAAAAAGGTCATTTTTCGCCTATTTGATCATTTCCCATTGAGTTTACATTGGAATCACAAACTGTTTCCCAGAGAGTCAAGTAACTGCAAAAATGTCAGTTTTCGCCTCTTTGATCATTTCCCATTGAGTTTACATTGGAATCGCAAACTGTTTCCCAGAGAGTCATGTAACTGCAAAAATGTCAGTTTTCGCCTCTTTGATCATTTCCCATTGAGTTTACATTGGAATCGCAAACTATTTCCCAGAGAGTCAAGTAACTTCAAAAATATCAGTTTTTGCCTATTTGATCATTTCCCATTAAGTTTACCTTCGAATCGCAAACTGTTTCCCAGAGAGTCAAGTAACTGCAAAAAGGTCAGTTTTCGCCTATTTGATAATTTCCCATTGAGTTTACATTGGAATCGCAAACTGTTTCCCAGAGAGTCAAGTAACTGCAAAAATGTCAGTTTTCGCCTATTTCATCATTTCCCATTGAGTTTACATTGGAATCGCAAACTGTTTCCCATAGAGTGAAGTAACTGCAAAAATGTCAGTTTTCGCCTCCTTGATCATTTCCCATTGAGTTTACATTGGAATCGCAAACTGTTTCCCAGAGAGTCAAGTAACTGCAAAAATGTCAGTTTTTGCCTATTTGATCATTTCCCATTGAGTTTACATTGGAATCGCAAACTGTTTCCCAGGGAGTCAAGTAACTGCAAAAATGTCAGTTTCCACCTCCTTGATCATTTCCCAATGAGTTTACATTGGAATCGCAAACTGTTTCCCAGAGAGTCAAGTAACTGCAAAAATGTCAGTTTTCGCCTATTTGATCATTTCCCATTGAGTTTACATTGGAATCGCAAACTGTTTCCCAGAGAGTAAAGTACCTGCAAAAATGTCAGTTTTTGCCTATTTGATCATTTCCCATTGAGTTTACATTGGAATCGCAAACTGTTTTCCAGAGAGTCAAGTAACTGCAAAAAGGTCATTTTTCGCCTATTTGATCATTTCCCATTGAGTTTACATTGGAATCACAAACTGTTTCCCAGAGAGTCAAGAAACTGCAAAAATGTCAGTTTTCGCCTCTTTGATCATTTCCCATTGAGTTTACATTGGAATCGCAAACTGTTTCCCAGAGAGTCAAGTAACTGCAAAAATGTCAGTTTTCGCCTCTTTGATCATTTCCCATTGAGTTTACATTGGAATCGCAAACTATTTCCCAGAGAGTCAAGTAACTTCAAAAATATCAGTTTTTGCCTATTTGATCATTTCCCATTGAGTTTACATTGGAATCGCAAACTGTTTCAAAGAGAGTCAAGTAACTGCAAAAATGTCAGTTTTCGCCTCTTTGATCATTTCCCATTAAGTTTACCTTCGAATCGCAAACTGTTTCCCAGAGAGTCAAGTAACTGCAAAAAGGTCAGTTTTCGCCTATTTGATAATTTCCCATTGAGTTTACATTGGAATCGCAAACTGTTTCCCAGAGAGTCAAGTAACTGCAAAAATGTCAGTTTTCGCCTCTTTGATCATTTCCCATTGAGTTTACATTGGAATCGCAAACTGTTTCCCATAGAGTGAAGTAACTGCAAAAAAGTCAGTTTTCGCCTCCTTGATCATTTCCCATTGAGTTTACATTGGAATCGCAAACTGTTTCCCAGAGAATCAAGTAACTGCAAAAAGGTGAGTTTTCGCCTATTTGATCATTTCCCATTGAGTTTACATTGGAATCGCAAACTGTTTCCCAGAGAGTCAAGTAACTGCAAAAATGTGAGTTTTTGCCAATTTGATCATTTCCCATTGTGTTTACATTGGAATCGCAAACTGTTTCCCAGAGAGTCAAGTAACTGCAAAAATGTCAGTTTTCGCCTATTTCATCATTTCCCATTAAGTTTACATTGGAATCACAAACTGTTTCCCAGAGAGTCAAGTAACTGCAAAAATGTCAGTTTTCGCCTATTTGATCATTTCCCATTAAGGGTACATTGGAATCGCAAACTGTTTCCGAGAGCATCAAGTAACTGCAAGAATGTCAGTTTTAGCTTATTTCATCACTTCCCATTAAGTTTACATTGGAATCGCAAACTGTTTCCCAGAGAGTCAAGGAAATGCAAGAATGTTAGTTTTCGCTTGTTTGATCATTTCCCATGAAGTTTACATTGGAATCGCAAACTGTTTCCCAGAGAGTCAAGTAACTGCAAAAATATCAGTTTTCGCCTGTTTCATCATTTCCCATTAAGTTGGGAATCGCAAACTGTTTCCCAGAGTCAAGTAACTGCAAAAATGTCAGTTTTAGCCTATTTGATCATTTCCCATTGAGTTTACATTGGAATCGCAAACTGTTTCCCAGAGAGTCAAGTAACTGCAAAAATGTCAGTTTCCACCTCCTTTATCATTTCCCAATGAGTTTACATTGGAATCGCAAACTGTTTCCCAGAGAGTCAAGTAACTGCAAAAATGTCAGTTTTCGCCTATTTGATCATTTCCCATTGTTTACATTGGAATCGCAAACTGTTTCCCAGAGAGTAAAGTACCTGCAAAAATGTCAGTTTTTGCCTATTTGATCATTTCCCATTGAGTTTACATTGGAATCGCAAACTATTTTCCAGAGAGTCAAGTAACTGCAAAAAGGTCAGTTTTCGCCTATTTGATCATTTCCCATTGAGTTTACATTGGAATCGCAAACTGTTTCCCAGAGAGTCAAGTAACTGCAAAAATGTCAGTTTTTGCCTATTTGATCATTTCCCATTGTGTTTACATTGGAATCGCAAACTGTTTCCCAGAGAGTCAAGTAACTGCAAAAATGTCAGTTTTCGCCTATTTGATCATTTCCCATTAAGGTTACATTGGAATCGCAAACTGTTTCCGAGAGGGTCAAGTAACTGCAAGAATGTCAGTTTTAGCTTATTTCATCATTTCCCATTAAGTTTACATTGGAATCGCAAACTGTTTCCCAGAGAGTCAAGTAAATGCAAGAATGTTAGTTTTCGCTTATTTGATCATTTCCCATGAAGTTTACATTGGAATCGCAAACTGTTTCCCAGAGAGTCAAGTAACTGCAAAAATATCAGTTTTCGCCTGTTTCATCATTTCCCATTAAGTTGGGAATCGCAAACTGTTTCCCAGAGTCAAGTAACTGCAAAAATGTCAGTTTTAGCCTATTTGATCATTTCCCATTGAGTTTACATTGGAATCGCAAACTGTTTCCCAGAGAGTCAAGTAACTGCAAAAATGTCAGTTTCCGCCTCTTTGATCATTTCCCATTGAGTTTACATTGGAATCGCAAACTGTTTCCCAGAGAGTCAAGTAACTGCAAAAAGGTCAGTTTTCGCCTATTTGATCATTTCCCATTGAGTTTACATTGGAATCGCAAACTGTTTCCCAGAGAGTCAAGCAACTGCAAAAATGTCAGTTTTTGCCTATTTGATCATTTCCCATTGTGTTTACATTGGAATCGCAAACTGTTTCCCAGAGAGTCAAGTAACTGCAAAAATGTCAGTTTTCGCCTATTTCATCATTTCCCATTAAGTTTACATTGGAATCGCAAACTGTTTCCCAGAGAGTCAAGTAACTGCAAAAATGTCAGTTTTCGCCTATTTGATCACTTCCCATTAAGGTTACATTGGAATCGCAAACTGTTTCCGAGAGGGTCAAGTAACTGCAAGAATGTCAGTTTTAGCTTATTTCATCATTTCCCATTAAGTTTACATTGGAATCGCAAACTGTTTCCCAGAGAGTCAAGTAAATGCAAAAATATCAGTTTTCGCCTGTTTCATCATTTCCCATTAAGTTGGGAATCGCAAACTGTTTCCCAGAGTCAAGTAACTGCAAAAATGTCAGTTTTAGCCTTTTTGATCATTTCCCATTGAGTTTACATTGGAATCGCAAACTGTTTCCCAGGGAGTCAAGTAACTGCAAAAATGTCAGTTTCCACCTCCTTGATCATTTCCCAATGAGTTTACATTGGAATCGCAAACTGTTTCCCAGAGAGTCAAGTAACTGCAAAAATGTCAGTTTTCGCCTATTTGATCATTTCCCATTGTTTACATTGGAATCGCAAACTGTTTCCCAGAGAGTAAAGTACCTGCAAAAATGTCAGTTTTTGCCTATTTGATCATTTCCCATTGAGTTTACATTGGAATCGCAAACTGTTTTCCAGAGAGTCAAGTAACTGCAAAAAGGTCATTTTTCGCCTATTTGATCATTTCCCATTGAGTTTACATTGGAATCGCAAACTGTTTCCAGAGAGTCAAGTAACTGCAAAAATGTCAGTTTTCGCCTCTTTGATCATTTCCCATTGAGTTTACATTGGAATCGCAAACTGTTTCCCAGAGAGTCAAGTAACTGCAAAAATGTCAGTTTTCGCCTATTTGATCATTTCCCATTGAGTTTACATTAGAATCGCAAACTGTTTCAAAGAAAGTCAAGTAACTGCAAAAATGTCAGTTTTCGTCTATTTGATCATTTCCCATTAAGTTTACCTTCGAATCGCAAACTGTTTCCCAGAGAGTCAAGTAACTGCAAAAAGGTCAGTTTTCGCCTATTTGATAATTTCCCATTGAGTTTACATTGGAATCGCAAACTGTTTCCCAGAGAGTCAAGTAACTGCAAAAATGTCAGTTTTCGCCTCTTTGATCATTTCCCATTGAGTTTACATTGGAATCGCAAACTGTTTCCCAGAGAGTCAAGTAACTGCAAAAATGTCAGTTTTCGCCTATTTGATCATTTCCCATTAAGTTTACCTTCGAATCGCAAACTGTTTCCCAAAGAGTCAAGTAACTGCAAAAATGTCAGTTTTTGCCTATTTGATCATTTCCCATTGAGTTTACATTGGAATCGCAAACTGTTTTCCAGAGAGTCAAGTAACTGCAAAAAGGTCAGTTTTCGCCTATTTGATCATTTCCCATTGAGTTTACATTGGAATCGCAAACTGTTTCCCAGAGAGTCAAGTAACTGCAAAAATGTCAGTTTTCGCCTCTTTGATCATTTCCCATTGAGTTTACATTGGAATCGCAAACTGTTTCCCAGAGAGTCAAGTAACTGCAAAAAGGTCAGTTTTCGCCTCTTTGATCATTTCCCATTGAGTTTACATTGGAATCGCAAACTTTTTCCCAGAGAGTCAAGTAACTGCAAAAAGGTCAGTTTTCGCCTCTTTGATCATTTCCCATTGAGTTTACATTGGAATCGCAAACTTTTTCCCAGAGAGTCAAGTAACTGCAAAAATGTCAGTTTTTGCCTATTTGATCATTTCCCATTGAGTTTACATTGGAATCGCAAACTGTTTCCCAGAGAGTCAAGTAACTGCAAAAATGTCAGTTTTCGCCTATTTGATCATTTCCCATTGAGTTTACATTAGAATCGCAAACTGTTTCAAAGAAAGTCAAGTAACTGCAAAAATGTCAGTTTTTGTCTATTTGATCATTTCCCATTAAGTTTACCTTCGAATCGCAAACTGTTTCCCAGAGAGTCAAGTAACTGCAAAAAGGTCAGTTTTCGCCTCCTTGATCATTTCCCATTGAGTTTACATTGGAATCGCAAACTGTTTCCCAGAGAGTCAAGTAACTGCAAAAATGTCAGTTTTCGCCTCTTTGATCATTTCCCATTGAGTTTACATTGGAATCGCAAACTGTTTCCCAGAGAGTCAAGTAACTGCAAAAATGTCAGTTTTCGCCTATTTGATCATTTCCCATTAAGTTTACCTTCGAATCGCAAACTGTTTCCCAAAGAGTCAAGTAACTGCAAAAATGTCAGTTTTTGCCTATTTGATCATTTCCCATTGAGTTTACATTGGAATCGCAAACTGTTTTCCAGAGAGTCAAGTAACTGCAAAAAGGTCAGTTTTCGCCTATTTGATCATTTCCCATTGAGTTTACATTGGAATCGCAAACTGTTTCCCAGAGAGTCAAGTAACTGCAAAAATGTCAGTTTTCGCCTCTTTGATCATTTCCCATTGAGTTTACATTGGAATCGCAAACTGTTTCCCAGAGAGTCAAGTAACTGCAAAAAGGTCAGTTTTCGCCTCTTTGATCATTTCCCATTGAGTTTACATTGGAATCGCAAACTTTTTCCCAGAGAGTCAAGTAACTGCAAAAAGGTCAGTTTTCGCCTCTTTGATCATTTCCCATTGAGTTTACATTGGAATCGCAAACTTTTTCCCAGAGAGTCAAGTAACTGCAAAAATGTCAGTTTTTGCCTATTTGATCATTTCCCATTGAGTTTACATTGGAATCGCAAACTGTTTCCCAGAGAGTCAAGTAACTGCAAAAATGTCAGTTTTCGCCTATTTGATCATTTCCCATTAAGTTTACAATAGAATCGCAAACTGTTTCCCAGAGAGTCAAGTAACTGCATAAATGTCAGTTTTCGCCTATTTGTTCATTTCCCATTAAGTTTACATTGGAATAGCAAACTGTTTCCGAGAGAGTGAAGTAATTGCAAAAATGTCAGTTTTCGCCTATTTGATCATTTCCCATTAAGTTTACATTGGAATCGCAAACTGTTTCCAACAGAGAGAAGTAAAAGCAAGAATGTCAGTGTTCACCTATTTGATCATTTCCCATTAAGTTCACATTGGAATCGCAAACTGTTTCCCAGAGAGTCAAGTAACTGCAAAAATGTCAGTGTTCGCCTATTTGATCATTTCCCATTAAGTTTACATTGGAATCGCAAACTGTTTCCCAGAGAGTCAAGTAACTGCAAAAATGTCAGTTTTTGCCTATTTGATCATTTCCCATTGAGTTTACATTGGAATCGCAAACTGTTTCAAAGAGAGTCAAGTAACTGCAAAAATGTCAGTTTTCGCCTATTTGATCATTTCCCATTAAGTTTACCTTCGAATCGCAAACTGTTTCCCAGAGAGTCAAGTAACTGCAAAAAGGTCAGTTTTCGCCTATTTGATCATTTCCCATTGAGTTTACATTGGAATCGCAAACTGTTTCCCATAGAGTGAAGTAACTGCAAAAATGTCAGTTTTCGTCTCCTTGATCATTTCCCAATGAGTTTACATTAGAATCGCAAACTGTTTCAAAGAGAGTCAAGTAACTACAAAAAGGTCTGTTTTCGCCTATTTGATCATTTCCCATTGTTTACATTGGAATCGTAAACTGTTTCCCAGAGAATCAAGTAACTGCAAAAATGTCAGTTTTCGCCTATTTGATCATTTCCCATTAAGTTTACCTTCGAATCGCAAACTGTTTCCCAGAGAGTCAAGTAACTGCAAAAAGGTCAGTTTTCGCCTATTTGATCATTTCCCATTGAGTTTACATTGGAATCGCAAACTGTTTCCCAGAGAGTCAAGTAACTGCAAAAATGTCAGTTTTCGCCTATTTGATCATTTCCCATTAAGTTTACAATAGAATCGCAAACTGTTTCCCAGAGAGTCAAGTAACTGCATAAATGTCAGTTTTCGCCTATTTGTTCATTTCCCATTAAGTTTACATTGGAATTGCAAACTGTGTCCCAGAGAGTCAAGTAACTGCAAAAATGTCAGTTTTCGCCTATTTCATCATTTCCCATTTAGTTTACATTGGAATAGCAAACTGTTTCCGAGAGAGTGAAGTAATTGCAAAAATGTCAGTTTTCGCCTATTTGATCATTTCCCATTAAGTTTACATTGGAATCGCAAACTGTTTCCAACAGAGAGAAGTAAAAGCAAGAATGTCAGTGTTCACCTATTTGATCATTTCCCATTAAGTTCACATTGGAATCGCAAACTGTTTCCCAGAGAGTCAAGTAACTGCAAAAATGTCAGTGTTCGCCTATTTGATCATTTCCCATTAAGTTTACATTGGAATCGCAAACTGTTTCCCAGAGAGTGAAGTAACTGCAAAAATGTCAGTTTTTGCCTATTTGATCATTTCCCATTGAGTTTACATTGGAATCGCAAACTGTTTCAAAGAGAGTCAAGTAACTGCAAAAATGTCAGTTTTCGCCTATTTGATCATTTCCCATTAAGTTTACCTTCGAATCGCAAACTGTTTCCCAGAGAGTCAAGTAACTGCAAAAAGGTCAGTTTTCGCCTATTTGATAATTTCCCATTGAGTTTACATTGGAATCGCAAACTGTTTCCCAGAGAGTCAAGTAACTGCAAAAATGTCAGTTTTCGCCTCTTTGATCATTTCCCATTGAGTTTACATTGGAATCGCAAACTGTTTCCCATAGAGTGAAGTAACTGCAAAAATGTCAGTTTTCGTCTCCTTGATCATTTCCCAATGAGTTTACATTAGAATCGCAAACTGTTTCAAAGAGAGTCAAGTAACTACAAAAAGGTCAGTTTTCGCCTATTTGATCATTTCCCATTGTTTACATTGGAATCGTAAACTGTTTCCCAGAGAATCAAGTAACTGCAAAAATGTCAGTTTTCGCCTATTTGATCATTTCCCATTAAGTTTACCTTCGAATCGCAAACTGTTTCCCAGAGAGTCAAGTAACTGCAAAAATGTCAGTTTTTGCCTATTTGATCATTTCCCATTGAGTTTACATTGGAATCGCAAACTGTTTCCCAGAGAGTCAAGTAACTGCAAAAATGTCAGTTTTCGCCTATTTGATCATTTCCCATTAAGTTTACAATAGAATCGCAAACTGTTTCCCAGAGAGTCAAGTAACTGCATAAATGTCAGTTTTCGCCTATTTGTTCATTTCCCATTAAGTTTACATTGGAATTGCAAACTGTGTCCCAGAGAGTCAAGTAACTGCAAAAATGTCAGTTTTCGCCTATTTCATCATTTCCCATTTAGTTTACATTGGAATAGCAAACTGTTTCCAACAGAGAGAAGTAAAAGCAAGAATGTCAGTGTTCACCTATTTGATCATTTCCCATTAAGTTCACATTGGAATCGCAAACTGTTTCCCAGAGAGTCAAGTAACTGCAAAAATGTCAGTGTTCGCCTATTTGATCATTTCCCATTAAGTTTACATTGGAATCGCAAACTGTTTCCCAGAGAGTCAAGTAACTGCAAAAATGTCAGTTTTTGCCTATTTGATCATTTCCCATTGAGTTTACATTGGAATCGCAAACTGTTTCAAAGAGAGTCAAGTAACTGCAAAAATGTCAGTTTTCGCCTATTTGATCATTTCCCATTAAGTTTACCTTCGAATCGCAAACTGTTTCCCAGAGAGTCAAGTAACTGCAAAAAGGTCAGTTTTCGCCTATTTGATCATTTCCCATTGAGTTTACATTGGAATCGCAAACTGTTTCCCATAGAGTGAAGTAACTGCAAAAATGTCAGTTTTCGTCTCCTTGATCATTTCCCAATGAGTTTACATTAGAATCGCAAACTGTTTCAAAGAGAGTCAAGTAACTACAAAAAGGTCAGTTTTCGCCTATTTGATCATTTCCCATTGTTTACATTGGAATCGTAAACTGTTTCCCAGAGAATCAAGTAACTGCAAAAATGTCAGTTTTCGCCTATTTGATCATTTCCCATTAAGTTTACCTTCGAATCGCAAACTGTTTCCCAGAGAGTCAAGTAACTGCAAAAAGGTCAGTTTTCGCCTATTTGATCATTTCCCATTGAGTTTACATTGGAATCGCAAACTGTTTCCCAGAGAGTCAAGTAACTGCAAAAATGTCAGTTTTCGCCTATTTGATCATTTCCCATTAAGTTTACAATAGAATCGCAAACTGTTTCCCAGAGAGTCAAGTAACTGCATAAATGTCAGTTTTCGCCTATTTGTTCATTTCCCATTAAGTTTACATTGGAATTGCAAACTGTGTCCCAGAGAGTCAAGTAACTGCAAAAATGTCAGTTTTCGCCTATTTCATCATTTCCCATTTAGTTTACATTGGAATAGCAAACTGTTTCCGAGAGAGTGAAGTAATTGCAAAAATGTCAGTTTTCGCCTATTTGATCATTTCCCATTAAGTTTACATTGGAATCGCAAACTGTTTCCAACAGAGAGAAGTAAAAGCAAGAATGTCAGTGTTCACCTATTTGATCATTTCCCATTAAGTTCACATTGGAATCGCAAACTGTTTCCCAGAGAGTCAAGTAACTGCAAAAATGTCAGTGTTCGCCTATTTGATCATTTCCCATTAAGTTTACATTGGAATCGCAAACTGTTTCCCAGAGAGTGAAGTAACTGCAAAAATGTCAGTTTTTGCCTATTTGATCATTTCCCATTGAGTTTACATTGGAATCGCAAACTGTTTCAAAGAGAGTCAAGTAACTGCAAAAATGTCAGTTTTCGCCTATTTGATCATTTCCCATTAAGTTTACCTTCGAATCGCAAACTGTTTCCCAGAGAGTCAAGTAACTGCAAAAAGGTCAGTTTTCGCCTATTTGATAATTTCCCATTGAGTTTACATTGGAATCGCAAACTGTTTCCCAGAGAGTCAAGTAACTGCAAAAATGTCTGTTTTCGCCTCTTTGATCATTTCCCATTGAGTTTACATTGGAATCGCAAACTGTTTCCCATAGAGTGAAGTAACTGCAAAAATGTCAGTTTTCGTCTCCTTGATCATTTCCCAATGAGTTTACATTAGAATCGCAAACTGTTTCAAAGAGAGTCAAGTAACTACAAAAAGGTCAGTTTTCGCCTATTTGATCATTTCCCATTGTTTACATTGGAATCGTAAACTGTTTCCCAGAGAATCAAGTAACTGCAAAAATGTCAGTTTTCGCCTATTTGATCATTTCCCATTAAGTTTACCTTCGAATCGCAAACTGTTTCCCAGAGAGTCAAGTAACTGCAAAAATGTCAGTTTTTGCCTATTTGATCATTTCCCATTGAGTTTACATTGGAATCGCAAACTGTTTCCCAGAGAGTCAAGTAACTGCAAAAATGTCAGTTTTCGCCTATTTGATCATTTCCCATTAAGTTTACAATAGAATCGCAAACTGTTTCCCAGAGAGTCAAGTAACTGCATAAATGTCAGTTTTCGCCTATTTGTTCATTTCCCATTAAGTTTACATTGGAATTGCAAACTGTGTCCCAGAGAGTCAAGTAACTGCAAAAATGTCAGTTTTCGCCTATTTCATCATTTCCCATTTAGTTTACATTGGAATAGCAAACTGTTTCCGAGAGAGTGAAGTAATTGCAAAAATGTCAGTTTTCGCCTATTTGATCATTTCCCATTAAGTTTACATTGGAATCGCAAACTGTTTCCAACAGAGAGAAGTAAAAGCAAGAATGTCAGTGTTCACCTATTTGATCATTTCCCATTAAGTTCACATTGGAATCGCAAACTGTTTCCCAGAGAGTCAAGTAACTGCAAAAATGTCAGTGTTCGCCTATTTGATCATTTCCCATTAAGTTTACATTGGAATCGCAAACTGTTTCCCAGAGAGTGAAGTAACTGCAAAAATGTCAGTTTTTGCCTATTTGATCATTTCCCATTGAGTTTACATTGGAATCGCAAACTGTTTCAAAGAGAGTCAAGTAACTGCAAAAATGTCAGTTTTCGCCTATTTGATCATTTCCCATTAAGTTTACCTTCGAATCGCAAACTGTTTCCCAGAGAGTCAAGTAACTGCAAAAAGGTCAGTTTTCGCCTATTTGATAATTTCCCATTGAGTTTACATTGGAATCGCAAACTGTTTCCCAGAGAGTCAAGTAACTGCAAAAATGTCAGTTTTCGCCTCTTTGATCATTTCCCATTGAGTTTACATTGGAATCGCAAACTGTTTCCCATAGAGTGAAGTAACTGCAAAAATGTCAGTTTTCGTCTCCTTGATCATTTCCCAATGAGTTTACATTAGAATCGCAAACTGTTTCAAAGAGAGTCAAGTAACTACAAAAAGGTCAGTTTTCGCCTATTTGATCATTTCCCATTGTTTACATTGGAATCGTAAACTGTTTCCCAGAGAATCAAGTAACTGCAAAAATGTCAGTTTTCGCCTATTTGATCATTTCCCATTAAGTTTACCTTCGAATCGCAAACTGTTTCCCAGAGAGTCAAGTAACTGCAAAAATGTCAGTTTTTGCCTATTTGATCATTTCCCATTGAGTTTACATTGGAATCGCAAACTGTTTTCCAGAGAGTCAAGTAACTGCAAAAAGGTCAGTTTTCGCCTATTTGATCATTTCCCATTGAGTTTACATTGGAATCGCAAACTGTCTCCCAGAGAGTCAAGTAACTGCAAGAATGTCAGTTTTCGCCTATTTCATCATTTCCCATTAAGCTTACATTGGAATCGCAAACTGTGTCCCAGAGAGTCAAGTAACTGCAAAAATGTCAGTTTTTGTCTATTTGATCATTTACCATTAAGTTTACATTGGAATCGCAAACTGTGTCCCAGAGAGTCAAGTAACTGCCAAAATATCAGTTTTCGCCTATTTGATCATTTCCCATTAAGTTTACATTGGAATCGCAAACTGTTTCCCAGAGAGTCAAGTAACTGCAAAAATGTCAGTTTTCGCCTATTTGTTAATTTGCTATTAAGCTTACATTGGAATAGCAAACTGTTTCCCAGAGAGTCAAGTAACTGCAAAAATGTCAGTTTTCGCCTCTTTGATCATGTCCCATTGAGTTTACATTGGAATCGCAAACTGTTTCCCAGAGAGTCAAGTAACTGCAAAAAGGTCAGTTTTCGCCTATTTGATCATTTCCCATTAAGTTTACATTGGAATCGCAAACTGTTTCCCAGAGAGTCAAGTAACTGCAAAAATGTCAGTTTTTGCCTATTTGTTCATTTTCCATTAAGCTTACATTGGAATCGCAAACTGTGTCCCATAGAGTCAAGTAACTGCAAAAATGTCAGTTTTTGCCTATTTGATCATTTCCCATTAAGTTTACATTGGAATCGCAAACTGTCTCCCAGAGAGTCAAGTAACTGCAAGAATGTCAGTTTTCGCCTATTTGTTCATTTCGCATTAAGTTTACATTGAAATCACAGTGCCAAAAAGAGTGGTTTTGCTGCAGAAATGCCAGTTTTCATATGTTTGATCATTTCCCATTAGTTTATATTGAAATCAGAAACTGTATCAAAAAGAGTGGTTTTGCTGCAGAAATGACAGTCTCCATGTGTTTGATCATTTCCCATTAGTTTACACTGAAATCACAAAGTGTATCAAAAAGAGAGGTTTTGCTGCAGAAATGCCAGTCATGTGTTTGATGATTTCCCATTAGTTTACATTGAAATCACAGTGTCAAAAAGAGTGGTTTTGCTGCAGAAATGCTAGTCTTCATGTGTTTGTTCATTTCGCATTAGTTTACATTGAAATCACAAACTGTGTCAAAAAGAGTGGTTTTGCTGCAGAAATGCCAGTCTTCATGTGTTTGATGATTTCCCATTAGTTTACATTGAAATCACCAACGGTGTCAAAAAGAGTGGTTTTGCTGCAGAAATGCCATTTTTCATGCGTTTGATTATTTCCCATTAGTTTACATTGAAATCACAAACTGTGTCAAAAAGAGTGGTTTTGCTGCAGAAATGCCAGTTTTCATGTGTTTGATCATTTCCCATTAGTTTACTTTGAAATCACAGTGTCAAAGAGTGGTTTTGCTGCAGAAATGCTAGTCTTCATGTGTTTGTTCATTTAGCATTAGTTTACATTGAAATCACAAACTGTGTCAAAAAGAGTGGTTTTGCTGCAGAAATGCCAGTCTTCATGTGTTTGATCATTTCCCATTAGTTTACATTGAAATCACAAACTGTATCAAAAAGAGTGGTTTTGCTGCAGAAATGCCAGTCATGTGTTTGATCATTTCCCATTAGTTTACATTGAAATCACAGTGTCAAAATGAGTGGTTTTGCTGCAGAAATGCTAGTCTTCATGTGTTTGTTCATTTCCCATCAGTTTACATTTAAATCACAAACTGTATGAAAGAGTGGTTTTGCTGCAGAAATGCCAGTCTTCGTGTGTTTGATCATTTCCCATTAGTTTACATTGAAATCACAAACTGTATCAAAAAGAGTGGTTTTGCTGCAGAAATGCCATTATTCATGTGATTATTTCCCATTAGTTTACATTGAAATCACAAACTGTATCAAAAAAGAGTGGTTTTGCTGCAAAAATGCCAGTTTTCATGTGTTTGACCATTTCCCATTAGTTTACATTGAAATCACAAACTGTGTCAAAAAGAGTGGTTTTGCTGCAGAAATGCCATTTTTCATGTGATTATTTCCCATTAGTTTACATTGAAATCACAAACTGTAACAAAAAGAGTGGTTTTGTTGCTGAAATGCCATTTTTCATGTGTTTGATCTTTTCCCATTAGTTTACATTGAAATCACAAACTGTATCAAAGAGTGGTTTTGCTGCAGAAATGCCATTTTTCATGTGTTTGATTATTTCCCATTAGTTTACATTGAAATCACAAACTGTGTCAAAAAGAGTGGTTTTGTTGCAGAAATGCCAGTCTTCATGTGTTTGATCATTTCCCATTAGTTTACATTGAAATCACCAACGGTGTCAAAAAGAGTGGTTTGCTGCAGAAATGCCAGTCTTCATGTGTTTGATCATTTCCCATTAGTTTACATTGAAATCACAAACTGTCAAAAAGAGTGGTTTTGCTGTAGAAAAGCCAGTCTTCCTGTGTTTGATCATTTCCCATTAGTTTACATTGAAATCACAAACTGTGTCAAAAAGAGTGGTTTTGCTGCAGAAATGCTAGTCTTCATGTGTTTGTTCATTTCCCATCAGTTTACATTTAAATCACAAACTGTATGAAAGAGTGGTTTTGCTGCAGAAATGCCAGTCTTCGTGTGTTTGATCATTTCCCATTAGTTTACATTGAAATCACAAACTGTATCAAAAAGAGTGGTTTTGCTGCAGAAATGCCATTTTTCATGTGATTATTTCCCATTAGTTTACATTGAAATCACAAACTGTATCAAAAAAGAGTGGTTTTGCTGCAAAAATGCCAGTTTTCATGTGTTTGACCATTTCCCATTAGTTTACATTGAAATCACAAACTGTGTCAAAAAGAGTGGTTTTGCTGCAGAAATGCCATTTTTCATGTGATTATTTCCCATTAGTTTACATTGAAATCACAAACTGTAACAAAAAGAGTGGTTTTGTTGCTGAAATGCCATTTTTCATGTGTTTGATCTTTTCCCATTAGTTTACATTGAAATCACAAACTGTATCAAAGAGTGGTTTTGCTGCAGAAATGCCATTTTTCATGTGTTTGATTATTTCCCATTAGTTTACATTGAAATCACAAACTGTGTCAAAAAGAGTGGTTTTGTTGCAGAAATGCCAGTCTTCATGTGTTTGATCATTTCCCATTAGTTTACATTGAAATCACCAACGGTGTCAAAAAGAGTGGTTTGCTGCAGAAATGCCAGTCTTCATGTGTTTGATTATTTCCTATTAGTTTACATTGAAATCACAAACTGTATAAAAAAAGAGTGGTTTTGCTGCAGAAATGCCAGTCTTCATGTGTTTGATTATTTTCCATTAGTTTACATTGAAATCACAAACGGTGTCAAAAAGAGTGGTTTTGCTGCAGAAATGCCAGTCTTCATGTGTTTGATCATTTCCCATTAGTTTACATTGAAATCACAAACTGTGTCAAAAAGAGTGGTTTTGCTGGAGAATTGCCAGTCTTCATGTGTTTGATCATTTCCCATTAGTTTACATTGAAATCACAAACTGTCAAAAAGAGTGGTTTTGCTGTAGAAAAGCCAGTCTTCCTGTGTTTGATCATTTCCCATTAGTTTACATTGAAATCACAAACTGTGTCAAAAAGAGTGGTTTTGCTGCAGAAATGCCAGTTTTCATGTGTTTGATCATTTCCCATTAGTTTACTTTGAAATCACAGTGTCAAAGAGTGGTTTTGCTGCAGAAATGCCATTTTTCATGTGTTTGATCATTTCCCATTAGTTTTCTTTGAAATCACAAACTTTGTCAAAAATAGTGGTTTTGCTGCAGAAATGCCAGTCTTCATGTGTTTGATCATTTCCCATTAGTTTACACTGAAATCACTAACTGTATCAAAAGGAATTGTTTTGCTGCAGAAATGCCAGTCATGTGTTTGATCATTTCCCATTAGTTTACATTGAAATCACAAATTGTATCAAAAAGAGTGGTTTTGCTGCAGAAATGCCATTTTTCATGTGTTTATTTCCCATTAGTTTACATTGAAATCACAAACTGTATCAAAAAAGAGTGGTTTTGCTGCAAAAATGCCAGTTTTCATGTGTTTGATCATTTCCCATTAGTTTTCATTGAAATCACTGTGTCAAAAAGAGTGGTTTTGCTGCAGAAATGCAGTCTTCATGTGTTTGATCATTTCCCATTAGTTTACATTGAAATCACAAACTGTATCAAAAAAGAGTGGTTTTGCTGCAAAAATGCCAGTTTTCATGTGTTTGATCATTTCCCATTAGTTTTCATTGAAATCACTGTGTCAAAAAGAGTGGTTTTGCTGCAGAAATGCAGTCTTCATGTGTTTGATCATTTCCCATTAGTTTATATTGAAATCAGAAACTGTATCAAAAAGAGTGGTTTTGCTGCAGAAATGCCATTTTTCATGTGTTTGATCATTTCCCATTAGTTTACATTGGAATCAGAAACTGTGTCAAAAAGAGTGGTTTTGCTGCAGAAATGCCAGTCATGTGTTTGATCATTTCCCATTAGTTTACACAGAAATCACAAACGGTGTCAAAAAGAGTGGTTTTGCTGCAGAAATGCCATTTTTCATGTGTTTTATCATTTCCCATTAGTTTACTTTGAAATCACAAACTGTATCAAAAAGAGTGGTTTTGCTGCAGAAATGCCAGTCATGTGTTTGATCATTTCCCATTAGTTTACATTGAAATCACAAACTGTATCAAAAAGAGTGGTTTTGCTGCAGAAATGCCATTTTTCATGTGATTATTTCCCATTAGTTTACATTGAAATCACAAACTGTATCAAAAAAGAGTGGTTTTGCTGCAAAAATGCCAGTTTTCATGTGTTTGACCATTTCCCATTAGTTTACATTGAAATCACAAACTGTGTCAAAAAGAGTGGTTTTGCTGCAGAAATGCCATTTTTCATGTGATTATTTCCCATTAGTTTACATTGAAATCACAAACTGTAACAAAAAGAGTGGTTTTGTTGCTGAAATGCCATTTTTCATGTGTTTGATCTTTTCCCATTAGTTTACATTGAAATCACAAACTGTATCAAAGAGTGGTTTTGCTGCAGAAATGCCATTTTTCATGTGTTTGATTATTTCCCATTAGTTTACATTGAAATCACAAACTGTGTCAAAAAGAGTGGTTTTGTTGCAGAAATGCCAGTCTTCATGTGTTTGATCATTTCCCATTAGTTTACATTGAAATCACCAACGGTGTCAAAAAGAGTGGTTTGCTGCAGAAATGCCAGTCTTCATGTGTTTGATTATTTCCTATTAGTTTACATTGAAATCACAAACTGTATAAAAAAAGAGTGGTTTTGCTGCAGAAATGCCAGTCTTCATGTGTTTGATTATTTTCCATTAGTTTACATTGAAATCACAAACGGTGTCAAAAAGAGTGGTTTTGCTGCAGAAATGCCAGTCTTCATGTGTTTGATCATTTCCCATTAGTTTACATTGAAATCACAAACTGTGTCAAAAAGAGTGGTTTTGCTGGAGAATTGCCAGTCTTCATGTGTTTGATCATTTCCCATTAGTTTACATTGAAATCACAAACTGTCAAAAAGAGTGGTTTTGCTGTAGAAAAGCCAGTCTTCCTGTGTTTGATCATTTCCCATTAGTTTACATTGAAATCACAAACTGTGTCAAAAAGAGTGGTTTTGCTGCAGAAATGCCAGTTTTCATGTGTTTGATCATTTCCCATTAGTTTACTTTGAAATCACAGTGTCAAAGAGTGGTTTTGCTGCAGAAATGCCATTTTTCATGTGTTTGATCATTTCCCATTAGTTTTCTTTGAAATCACAAACTTTGTCAAAAATAGTGGTTTTGCTGCAGAAATGCCAGTCTTCATGTGTTTGATCATTTCCCATTAGTTTACACTGAAATCACTAACTGTATCAAAAGGAATTGTTTTGCTGCAGAAATGCCAGTCATGTGTTTGATCATTTCCCATTAGTTTACATTGAAATCACAAATTGTATCAAAAAGAGTGGTTTTGCTGCAGAAATGCCATTTTTCATGTGTTTATTTCCCATTAGTTTACATTGAAATCACAAACTGTATCAAAAAAGAGTGGTTTTGCTGCAAAAATGCCAGTTTTCATGTGTTTGATCATTTCCCATTAGTTTTCATTGAAATCACTGTGTCAAAAAGAGTGGTTTTGCTGCAGAAATGCAGTCTTCATGTGTTTGATCATTTCCCATTAGTTTACATTGAAATCACAAACTGTATCAAAAAAGAGTGGTTTTGCTGCAAAAATGCCAGTTTTCATGTGTTTGATCATTTCCCATTAGTTTTCATTGAAATCACTGTGTCAAAAAGAGTGGTTTTGCTGCAGAAATGCAGTCTTCATGTGTTTGATCATTTCCCATTAGTTTATATTGAAATCAGAAACTGTATCAAAAAGAGTGGTTTTGCTGCAGAAATGCCATTTTTCATGTGTTTGATCATTTCCCATTAGTTTACATTGGAATCAGAAACTGTGTCAAAAAGAGTGGTTTTGCTGCAGAAATGCCAGTCATGTGTTTGATCATTTCCCATTAGTTTACACAGAAATCACAAACGGTGTCAAAAAGAGTGGTTTTGCTGCAGAAATGCCATTTTTCATGTGTTTTATCATTTCCCATTAGTTTACTTTGAAATCACAAACTGTATCAAAAAGAGTGGTTTTGCTGCAGAAATGCCAGTCATGTGTTTGATCATTTCCCATTAGTTTACATTGAAATCACAGTGTCAAAAAGAGTGGTTTTGCTGCAGAAATGCCAGTCTTCGTGTGTTTGATCATTTCCCATTAGTTTACATTGAAATCACAAACTGTGTCAAAAAGAGTGGTTTTGCTGCAGAAATGCCATTTTTCATGTGATTATTTCCCATTAGTTTACATTGAAATCACAAACTGTAACAAAAAGAGTGGTTTTGTTGCTGAAATGCCATTTTTCATGTGTTTGATCTTTTCCCATTAGTTTACATTGAAATCACAAACTGTGTCAAAAAGAGTGGTTTTGTTGCAGAAATGCCAGTCTTCATGTGTTTGATCATTTCCCATTAGTTTACACTGAAATCACTAACTGTATCAAAAGGAATTGTTTTGCTGCAGAAATGCCAGTCATGTGTTTGATCATTTCCCATTAGTTTACATTGAAATCACAAATTGTATCAAAAAGAGTGGTTTTGCTGCAGAAATGCCATTTTTCATGTGTTTATTTCCCATTAGTTTACATTGAAATCACAAACTGTATCAAAAAAGAGTGGTTTTGCTGCAAAAATGCCAGTTTTCATGTGTTTGATCATTTCCCATTAGTTTTCATTGAAATCACTGTGTCAAAAAGAGTGGTTTTGCTGCAGAAATGCCAGTCTTCATGTGTTTGATCATTTCCCATTAGTTTATATTGAAATCAGAAACTGTATCAAAAAGAGTGGTTTTGCTGCAGAAATGCCATTTTTCATGTGTTTGATCTTTTCCCATTAGTTTACATTGAAATCGCAAACTGTATCAAAAAGAGTGGTTTTGTTGCAGAAATGCCATTTTTCATGTGTTTGATCATTTCCCATTAGTTTACGTTGGAATCAGAAACTGTGTCAAAAACAGTGGTTTTGCTGCAGAAATGCCAGTCATGTGTTTGATCATTTCCCATTAGTTTACACTGAAATCACAAACGGTGTCAAAAAGAGTGGTTTTGCTGCAGAAATGCCATTTTTCATGTGTTTGATCATTTCCCATTAGTTTACTTTGAAATCACAAACTGTATCAAAAAGAGTGGTTTTGCTGCAGAAATGCCAGTCTTCATGTGTTTGATCATTTCCCATTAGTTTACTTTGAAATCACAAACTTTGTCAAAAATAGTGGTTTTGCTGCAGAAATGCCAGTCTTCATGTGTTTGATCATTTCCCATTAGTTTACATTGAAATCACAAACTGTATCAAAAGGAATTGTTTTGCTGCAGAAATGCCAGTCATGTGTTTGATCATTTCCCATTAGTTTACATTGAAATCACAAACTGTATCAAAAAGAGTGGTTTTGCTGCAGAAATGCCATTATTCATGTGATTATTTCCCATTAGTTTACATTGAAATCACAAACTGTATCAAAAAAGAGTGGTTTTGCTGCAAAAATGCCAGTTTTCATGTGTTTGACCATTTCCCATTAGTTTACATTGAAATCACAAACTGTGTCAAAAAGAGTGGTTTTGCTGCAGAAATGCCAGTCTTCATGTGTTTGATCATTTCCCATTAGTTTATATTGAAATCAGAAACTGTATCAAAAAAGTGGTTTTGCTGCAGAAATGGTTTGATCATTTCCCATTAATTTACATTGAAATCACAAACTGTATCAAAAAGAGTGGTTTTGCTGCAGAAATGCCATTTTTCATGTGTTTGATTATTTCCCATTAGTTTACATTGAAATAACAAACTGTGTCAAAAAGAGTGGTTTTGCTGCAGAAATGACAGTCTCCATGTGTTTGATTATTTTCCATTAGTTTACATTGAAATCACAAACTGTGTCAAAAAGAGTGGTTTTGCTGCAGAAATGCCAGTCTTCATGTGTTTGATCATTTCCCATTAGTTTACACTGAAATCATAGTGTCAAAAAGAGTGGTTTTGCTGCAAAAATGCCAGTCTTCATGTGTTTGATCATTTCCCATTAGTTTACATTGAAATCACAAACTGTGTCAAAAAGAGTGGTTTTGCTGCAGAAATGCCAGTCTTCATGTGTTTGATCATTTCCCATTAGTTTACACTGAAATCATAGTGTCAAAAAGAGTGGTTTTGCTGCAGAAATGCCATTTTTCATGTGTTTGATCATTTCCCATTAGTTTACTTTGAAATCACAGTATCAGAGTGGTTTTGCTGCAGAAATGCCATTTTTCATGTGTTTGATCATTTCCCATTACGTTGAAATCACAAACTGTATCAAAAAGAGTGGTTTTGCTGCAGAAATTCCAGTCTTCATGTGTTTGATCATTTCCCATTAGTTTACGTTGAAATCACAAACTGTGTCAAAAAGAGTGGTTTTGCTGCAGAAATGCCATATTTCATGTGTTTGATCATTTCCCATTAGTTTACTTTGAAATCACAGTGTCAAAGAGTGGTTTTGCTGCAGAAATGCCATTTTTCATGTGTTTGATCATTTCCCATTAGTTTACATTGAAATCACAAACTTTGTCAAAAAGAGTGGTTTTGCTGCAGAAATGCCAGTCTTCATGTGTTTGATCATTTCCCATTAGTTTACATTGAAATCACAAACTGTATCAAAAGGAATTGTTTTGCTGCAGAAATGCCAGTCTTCATGTGTTTGATCATTTCCCATTAGTTTACATTGAAATCACAAACTGTATCAAAAGGAATTGTTTTGCTGCAGAAATGCCAGTCATGTGTTTGATCATTTCCCATTAGTTTACATTGAAATCACAAACTGTATCAAAAAGAGTGGTTTTGCTGCAGAAATGCCATTATTCATGTGATTATTTCCCATTAGTTTACATTGAAATCACAAACTGTATCAAAAAAGAGTGGTTTTGCTGCAAAAATGCCAGTTTTCATGTGTTTGACCATTTCCCATTAGTTTACATTGAAATCACAAACTGTGTCAAAAAGAGTGGTTTTGCTGCAGAAATGCCAGTCTTCATGTGTTTGATCATTTCCCATTAGTTTATATTGAAATCAGAAACTGTATCAAAAAAGTGGTTTTGCTGCAGAAATGGTTTGATCATTTCCCATTAATTTACATTGAAATCACAAACTGTATCAAAAAGAGTGGTTTTGCTGCAGAAATGCCATTTTTCATGTGTTTGATTATTTCCCATTAGTTTACATTGAAATAACAAACTGTGTCAAAAAGAGTGGTTTTGCTGCAGAAATGACAGTCTCCATGTGTTTGATTATTTTCCATTAGTTTACATTGAAATCACAAACTGTGTCAAAAAGAGTGGTTTTGCTGCAGAAATGCCAGTCTTCATGTGTTTGATCATTTCCCATTAGTTTACACTGAAATCATAGTGTCAAAAAGAGTGGTTTTGCTGCAAAAATGCCAGTCTTCATGTGTTTGATCATTTCCCATTAGTTTACATTGAAATCACAAACTGTGTCAAAAAGAGTGGTTTTGCTGCAGAAATGCCAGTCTTCATGTGTTTGATCATTTCCCATTAGTTTACACTGAAATCATAGTGTCAAAAAGAGTGGTTTTGCTGCAGAAATGCCATTTTTCATGTGTTTGATCATTTCCCATTAGTTTACTTTGAAATCACAGTATCAGAGTGGTTTTGCTGCAGAAATGCCATTTTTCATGTGTTTGATCATTTCCCATTACGTTGAAATCACAAACTGTATCAAAAAGAGTGGTTTTGCTGCAGAAATTCCAGTCTTCATGTGTTTGATCATTTCCCATTAGTTTACGTTGAAATCACAAACTGTGTCAAAAAGAGTGGTTTTGCTGCAGAAATGCCATATTTCATGTGTTTGATCATTTCCCATTAGTTTACTTTGAAATCACAGTGTCAAAGAGTGGTTTTGCTGCAGAAATGCCATTTTTCATGTGTTTGATCATTTCCCATTAGTTTACATTGAAATCACAAACTTTGTCAAAAAGAGTGGTTTTGCTGCAGAAATGCCAGTCTTCATGTGTTTGATCATTTCCCATTAGTTTACATTGAAATCACAAACTGTATCAAAAGGAATTGTTTTGCTGCAGAAATGCCAGTCTTCATGTGTTTGATCATTTCCCATTAGTTTACATTGAAATCACAAACTGTATCAAAAAGAGTGGTTTAGCTGCAGAAATGCCATTTTTCATGTGATTATTTCCCATTAGTTTACATTGAAATCACAAACTGTATAAAAAAAGAGTGGTTTTGCTGCAAAAATGCCAGTCTTCATGTGTTTGATCATTTCCCATTAATTTACATTGAAATCACTGTGTCAAAAAGAGTGGTTTTGCTGCAAAAATGCCAGTCTTCATGTGTTTGATCATTTCCCATTAGTTTATATTGAAATCAGAAACTGTATCAAAAAGAGCGGTTTTGCTGCAAAAATGCCAGTCTTCATGTGTTTGATCATTTCCCATTAATTTACATTGAAATCACAAACTGTATCAAAAAGAGTGGTTTTGCTGCAGAAATGACAGTCTCCATGTGTTTGATTATTTTCCATTAGTTTACATTGAAATCACAAACTGTGTCAAAAAGAGTGGTTTTGCTGCAGAAATGACAGTCTCCATGTGTTTGATCATTTCCCATTAGTTTACGTTGAAATCACAAACTGTGTCAAAAAGAGTGGTTTTGCTGTAGAAATGCCATATTTCATGTGTTTGATCATTTCCCATTAGTTTACTTTGAAATCACAGTGTCAAAGAGTGGTTTTGCTGCAGAAATGCCATTTTTCATGTGTTTGATCATTTCCCATTAGTTTACATTGAAATCACAAACTTTGTCAAAAAGAGTGGTTTTGCTGCAGAAATGCCAGTCTTCATGTGTTTGATCATTTCCCATTAGTTTACATTGAAATCACAAACTGTATCAAAAGGAATTGTTTTGCTGCAGAAATGCCAGTCTTCATGTGTTTGATCATTTCCCATTAGTTTACATTGAAATCACAAACTGTATCAAAAAGAGTGGTTTAGCTGCAGAAATGCCATTTTTCATGTGATTATTTCCCATTAGTTTACATTGAAATCACAAACTGTATAAAAAAAGAGTGGTTTTGCTGCAAAAATGCCAGTCTTCATGTGTTTGATCATTTCCCATTAATTTACATTGAAATCACTGTGTCAAAAAGAGTGGTTTTGCTGCAAAAATGCCAGTCTTCATGTGTTTGATCATTTCCCATTAGTTTATATTGAAATCAGAAACTGTATCAAAAAGAGCGGTTTTGCTGCAAAAATGCCAGTCTTCATGTGTTTGATCATTTCCCATTAATTTACATTGAAATCACAAACTGTATCAAAAAGAGTGGTTTTGCTGCAGAAATGCCATTTTTCATGTGTTTTTTCCCCTTTAGTTTACAGTGAAATCACAAACTGTGTCAAAAAGAGTGGTTTTGCTGCAGAAATGACAGTCTCCATGTGTTTGATTATTTTCCATTAGTTTACATTGAAATCACAAACTGTGTCAAAAAGAGTGGTTTTGCTGCAGAAATGCCAGTCTTCATGTGTTTGATCATTTCCCATTAGTTTACATTGAAATCACAAACTGTGTCAGAAAGAGTGGTTTTACTGCAGATATGTCAATCTTCATGTATTTGGTCATTTCTGATTAGTTTACATTGAAATCACACAAAGTATCTGAAGCAGTGTTAATGCAGAGATGGCAAACTTCATGTATTTGGTCATTTCTGATTAGTTTACATCGAAATCGCACGAAGTATCAGAAACAGTGGAGTTACTGCAGATGTGTTAAACTTCATGTATTTGGTCATTTCTGATTAGTTTACATTGAAATGGCACAAAGTGTCAGAAAGAGTGCAATTACTGTAGATATGTCAATCACGTATTCGGTCATTTCTGATTAGTTTACATTGAAAAGACACAAAGTATCAAAAACAGAGGGGTTACTGCAGATGTGTTAAACTTCATGTATTTGGTCATTTCTGATTAGTTTACATTGAAATGGCACAAAGTATCAAAAACAGAGGAGTTACTGCAGAAATGGCAATCTTCATGTATTTGATCATTTCTCATTAGTTTACATTGAAATGATACAAAGTATCAAAAACAGTGGAGTTACTGCAGATATGTTAAACTTCCATGTATTTGGTCATTTCTGATTACTTTACATTGAAATCACACAAAGTATCAGAAACAGTGGAGTTACTGCAGATATGTTAAACTTCCATGTATTTGGTCATTTCTGATTACTTTACATTGAAATCATACAAAGTGTCAGAAAGAGTGCAATTACTGCAGAAATGGCAATCTTCATGTATTTGGTCATTTCTCATTAGTTTACCTTGAAATGATACAAAGTATCAAAAATAGTAGAGTTACTGCAGATATGTTAAACATCATGTATTCGGTCATTTCTGATTAGTTTACATTGAAATCACAAGAAGTGTCAGCATGAAGTTTGCCATCTCTGTAGTAACTCCACTGTTTCAGATACTTTGTGTGATTTCAATGTAAACTAATCAGAAATGACCAAATGCATGAAGTTTGTCATCTTTGCAGTAACTCAATTGTTTTTGATACTTTGTTTTGATACTTTTTGATACCCCAAGTTCACCAAGTTTGAAATGACTTAAAAGCATTTAACAATAACATGCTCAGTGGCCAAAGAAACCTCTGTCGTATAAAGAAGCATCTCAATCCCAGGTGAAAAATCAATACTGTATTTTGCTTGCAGGTTTTATATCATGCCTTTTAAGAGAGGAGAATGTGGGTTAATATGAGCAGTTGTTGTTGTTGTTCATTCGTTCAGTCGTCTCCGACTCTTCGTGACCTCATGGACCAGCCCACGCCAGAGCTCCCTGTCGGCCGTCACCACCCCCAGCTCCTTCAAGGTCAGTCCAGTCACTTCAAGGATGCCATCCATCCATCTTGCCCTTGGTCGGCCCCTCTTCCTTTTGCCTTCCACTTTCCCCAGCATAATTGTCTTCTCTAGGCTTTCCTGTCTCCTCATGATGTGGCCAAAGTACTTCAACTTTGTCTCTAGTATCTTTCCCTCCAGTGAGCAGTCGGGCTTTATTTCCTGGAGGATGGACTGGTTGGATCTTCTCGCAGTCCAAGGCACTCTCAGCACTTTCCTCCAGCACCACAGCTCAAAAGCATCGATCTTCCTTCGCTCAGCCTTCCCGAAGGTCCAGCTCTCACATCCGTAGGTGACTACAGGGAATACCATGGCTTTGACTAGGCGGATCTTTGTTGCCAGTCTGATGTCTCTACTCTTTACTATTTTATCGAGACTGGACATTGCTCTCCTCCCAAGAAGTAAGCGTCTTCTGATTTCCTGGCCACAGTCTGCATCTGCAGTAATCTTTGCACCTAGAAATACAAAGTCTGTCACGGCCTCCACGGTTTCTCCCTCTATTTTCCAGTTGTCAATCATTCTTGTTGCCATAATCTTGGTTTTTTTGACGTTTAGCTGCAACCCGGCTTTTGCGCTTTCTTCTTTCACCTTGATTAGAAGGCTCCTCAGCTCCTCCTCGCTTTCGGCCATCAGAGTGGTGTCATCTGCATATCTGAGGTTGTTAATGTTTCTTCCAGCAATTTTCACCCCAGCTTTGCATTCATCAAGCCCCGCACATCGCATGATGTGTTCTGCATACAAGTTAAAAAGGTTGGGTGAGAGGATGCAGCCTTGCCGTACGCCTTTCCCAATCTTGAACCAGTCTGTTGTTCCGTGGTCAGTTCTGACTGTTGCTACTTGGTCCTTGTACAGATTCCTCAGGAGAGAGACAAGGTGGCTTGGGATGCCCATCCCACTAAGAACTTGCCACAATTTATTATGATCCACACAGTCAAAGGCTTTAGAATAGTCAATGAAGCAGAAGTAGATGTTTTTCTGAAACTCCCTGCTTTTCTCCATTATCCAGCGGATATTGGCAATTTGGTCTCTCGTTCCTCTACCTTTTCTAAACCCAGCTTGAACATCTGGCAACTCTCGCTCCATGTATTGCTGGAGTCTTCCTTGCAGGATCTTGAGCATTACCTTACTGGCATGAGAAATAAGGGCCACTGTACGGAAGTTTGAGCAGTCTTTCGCATTTCCCTTTTTTGGTATGGGGATATAAGTTGATTTTTTCCAGTCTGATGGCCATTCTTGTGTTTTCCATATTTGCTGGCAAATGGCATGCATCACCTTGACAGCATCATCTTTTAAGATTTTAAACAGTTCAGCTGGGATCCCGTCGTCTCCTGCTGCCTTGTTGTTAGCAATGCTTCTTAAGGCCCATTCAACCTCACTCCTCAGGATGTCTGGTTCTAATTCATTCACCACACCGTCAAAACTATCCTCAATATTATTATCCTTCCTATACAGATCTTCTGTATAGTCTCGCCACCTTCTCTTGATCTCTTCAGCTTCTGTTAGGTCCCTGCCATCTTTGTTTCTTATCATGCCAATTTTTGCCTGAAATTTACCTCCAATGTTTCTAATTTTCTGGAAGAGGTCTCTTGTCCTTCCTATTCTGTTGTCTTCTTCCACTTCCATGCATTGCTTATTTAAAAATAGTTCCTTATCTCTTCTGGCTAACCTCTGGAATTGCGCATTTGACTGGGCATATCTCCCCTTATCCCTGTTTCCTTTTGCTTTCCTCCTTTCTTGGGCTACTTCCAGTGTCTCAGCAGACAACCATTTTGCCTTCTTGGTTTTCTTTTTCTTTGGGACGTACTTTGTTGCTGCCTCCTGAACAATGTCTCGGACTTCTGTCCATAGTTCTTCTGGGGCTCTGTTTACTAAATCTAGTCCTTCAAATCTGTTCTTCACTTCCACTGTATATTCGCTAGGAATGTTAGTGAGATCATATCTAACTGGTCTGTGTATTTTCCCTGATCTCTTTAGTTTTATTCTAAATTGGGCAATAAGAAGTTCGTGATCTGAGCTACAGTCAGCCCCAGGTCTTGTTTTCACCGACTGGATGGATGTCCGCCACCTTTGGCTGCAAAGGATGTAGTCAATCTGATTTCGGTGTTGACCGTCTGGAGAGGTCCATGTGTAAAGCCGTCTTTTAGGTTGTTGGAAGAGAGTATTCGTTATACACAGCGAGTTTTCCTGGCAAAATTCTATCAGCCTGCGTCCCGCTTCATTTTGTTCTCCCAGACCATGCTTGCCTGTGATCCCTGTTGTCATTTGACTTCCCACCTTGGCATTCCAGTCTCCTGTAATGAAAATAATGTCTCTTTTTGGTGTATTATCCAGTAGTTCCTGCAGATCCTCATAGAACTGATCTACTTCTGCTTCTTCAGCAGCTGTGGTTGGGGCATATATTTGGATCACTGTAATGTTGAAAGGCTTTCCTTGCACTCGAATTGAGATCATTCTGTCATTTTTTGGGTTGTATCCAAGCACCGCTTTAGCGAATTTCTTATTAATTATGAAGGCTACTCCATTTCTTCGATGTTCCTCTTGTCCGCAGTAGTAGATCTGGTGGTCATCTGATGTGAAGTGGCCCATTCCAGTCCATTTCAGTTCGCTGACCCCCAGAATGTCTATCTTTAGTCTTGACATCTCACCAATAACAACATCCAATTTGCCCTGGCTCATAGATCTTACATTCCAGGTTCCTATGGTGTGTTGATCTTTAGAGCATCGGATTCGTCGTTCACCTCCAGTACCGTCGGCCGCTAGCCTTCCTTTCGGCTTTGAGCTAGCTGCGTCATCACATCTGGGGCTAGTTGAACTTATCCTCTGCTCCTCCCCAGTAGCATTTTGGCCATCTTCCGACCTGGGAGTCCCATCTTCCAATGGCATACCGACATATCTCTGGTTGTACTGATCCATTTAGTTTTCTTGGCAAGGATACTGGAGTGGTTTGCCATTGCCTTCCCCAGGGATCACGCTTGGTCTGACCTCTCTGCCACAACCGTCCCGTCTTGGGTGTCCCTTCACGGTTTCGCTCATGACATCATTGAGGTGCTCAAGCTCCAGCGCCCCGACAAGGCGGTGATCCTTTGCTGGAGATGAGCAGTTAAAACCCTTTAAGACCTTCAACTGTACATCTCTTTGTCCCATTGCCTTCTCAGGCTCATTTGGTGGGAACAAGGACTGCTTGCCATGATTAGACAGTATCTATTGCAGTGGTTCCCAATCTTTGGTCCTCCAGGTGTTTTGGACATCAGCTCCCGCAACTCCTAACAGCTGATAAGCTGGCTGGGATTTCTGTGAGTTGAAGTCCAAAACACTTGGAGGACCAAAGGTTGGGAACCACTGATTAAGGCAATGTCTGGCCCTCCAGATGTTAACTCACTGCCAATCTTGTTGGTGGCTTCTGGGAGTTAAAGTGCAAACTTTCAGAATGAACAGATGCTAAGAACCACTTATTTAAGAAATGGGTTGGCAAACCACCTCTCCAAATAATAACAATAAAAACACCAAGGGTTCATGCATGAAGTTTGTCATCTTTGCAGTAACTCAATTGTTTTTGATACTTTGTTTTGATACTTTTTGATACCCCAAGTTCACCAAGTTTGAAATGACTTAAAAGCATTTAATAATAACATGCTCAGTGGCCAAAGAAACCTCTTTGTCGTATAAAGAAGCATCTCAATCCCAGGTGAAATCCCAAGTGGTTCATGCATGAACCACTTATTTAAGAAATGGGTTGGCAAACCACCTCTCCAAATACTAACAATAAAAACACCAAGGGGGCTCAGTACACATACACAGTAAACATTCAGTGCTGTTTTGGATAGACAGGACAGAGACAGACAGAACAGAAAGGAGGTATGTTGTGTCGACGTCCAGCTTTTTGGCAGTTTGGAGATAGTGCTCAAATCAAGCCACAGGGGGGTGCTGTTGCTCCATCCTATATGACAGTGGTTCTCAACCTGTGGGTCCTCAGATGTTTTGACCTTCAACTCCCAGAAATCCTAACAGCTGGTAAACTGGCTGGGATTTCTGGGAGTTGTAGGCCAAAACACCTGGGGACCCACAGGCTGAGAACCACTGCTCTATGACAAAGAGTCATCAGGTCTTTCTCCTTCCTTTTGGTCACCAGGTATTTTCTAATCATTTTCTTTATGGTGTCATAAAATACCTCACCCGCTTTTTAGTGGTACCTAATTTTTCTACTTACAGCTCAAGCTGTTTTCGAACTGCTTAGGTAAACAATGAGCTGGGCTAACAGTTGAGTGCTCATGCTGACCCAATGCTTCAAACTGGTAAACTTTCAGTTGGTAGATCTTGGTGATTTACCAGCTGAGCTACAGCAACCATCTTCACCATCATTTGGGCTGAAATTGTATTTTTGAACTGCAATACCTTGATGGGAATTTGAGTAAGGGAACCTGCTCTGATTGTGGATGAAAGAATGTGAACATTCCAACATATTAAATGCACAGATCATGCCACTGGGAAGATCAACTCCCGTAAAAGTCTTGTTCTTTGTTGTCTGATATTGATAAGCATCTTTATTTTATACCTGCAGCCATTGTTGCAGTTTATTGATTTTAACTAGTAGCGTTTTATTATGTTATACTATTTGTTATTGTGTTATTGTTGATGCACTTTCTGTATTTGTATGTTTGCACTATTGAGTGCTTTTGTGAGCTGCCCTGAGTCCTTTTGGGGAGATGGAGGAGGTGTATAAATAAATAAATAATAATTATCTTTTGATACATTTACATTTATCTCCAGTGTTTTGCAGCTGTGTAAAGCAAGACTTAAAATTCTGTATGCAAAAGCACCCAGCTCCTAACAGTTCATAAGAAAAATTTGTGTAACAATTTACAGATTTAACTGTGTATAATGATAAATTACTAAATTCTTGTTTGCTTGGATCCTACACATTCCTCAACTTTCATACTTTAAATCTTAAACCCATGGAGAGGCTATTGCAAAACACAAAAAGGAACAGCAAACGCAGTCAGTAAAGTCAGGATTTTTTTATTACCTTTTATCTTTTTCACTGTAAAGCAGGAGCTTTATCTATCAAAGATGGCCACACTTCCAAAGTTTCACTAAAATATGTAAGATCTGACTCTGCTCTAATCATCAGGAACTTCCACTAATTCCTATCATTCTCAAAGCACCAAATATAGCTTTTAATATTGAAACCTGATTGAAAGGGGACTGACATACCAGTGGGCTCATGGAATGTGGCAGAAGTGTCGACAGGATAAAAATGATGATGAAAGCACAACCTGTGCTATGGAATTAAGGCTGTTGCATCCTGTTTCAATTCTACTTTCTCATTAATCTACACCAGAGGGAATTATAAACATCAAACAGTGAAATCATTTAAGTGCATTGATTAGACTTAAAAATGACCCCAAAGCTCATATAGAAGATACTGAGTAGTTAAAGGTGCACATTTTTTCTGATTTGCAGTCATTAATGGGCAGAGATAAATCCATTTTGAATACAAGGCAGCACATTTTCCTTCAAAATCTCCTTGACAAACTGGTCAGAGTTGGACCTTCTGTCCACCACTAATTTTGGACTATACTAAGTGGCTTGTACTACTTTACTCTTAACTTCCAGTCACTCCTCCATAGATTTTATGTATTTCTCATATGCTTCTTCACTCATGAGTTCATCACATTCTGAAGGATTATCCACAGTCATCTTGATAAGCCAGCCTGTAAGCAAGAAGATAAAGATATGTTTCAAAATACAGCTCCAGTAAAGGAAGATAGATGCTTTTGAACTATGATGTTGGAGGAAAGTTCTGAGAGTGCCTTGGACCGTCAGAAGATCTAACCAGTCCATACTTAAGCCCGACTTCTCAATGTGGGGAAGGATATTACAGGCAAAGACAAAGTACTTTGGCCACATAATGAGAAGAAAAGAAAGCTTGGAGAAGGCAATGATGCTGGGGGAAATGGAAGGAAAAAGGAAGAGGGGCCGACCAAGGGTAAGATGGATGGATGGTATCCTTGAAGTGACAGGCTTGACTCTGAAGGAGTTGGGGGTGGTGACGGGCGACAGGGAGCTCTGGCATGGGCTGGTTCATGAGGTCACAAAGAGTCGGAAGCAAGTGAACGAATAAACAACAACAAAAGGTTCTCTCCTGAGCTTAGCACTTTCCATTTACGGTAAATGGTCCTATTGAAAATGTTTCACTAACCAAAGTTAAGAAGTAAGATAATTATGACTCTACTAATAAATAGATGCAGATAATAACAGTAATGACAACAACAAAAGTTTATTTGTAGACCGCCCTATCTTTCCAAAGGTACTCCACATATATGGCAAACATTCAATGCCAAAATGGAAAAAAAAACCATATTCAAACAAATTATATCAGGACAAACTATATTAAACAATATAAAAGCAACCCAACTCTAAACTTATTAATAGACAAAGTAACTGGCAATAAGAACTTAAAAGCAACTAAGAACAACAGCTAAGACCTTATAAAAAGATGACATGTTTGTGCAACAACCAGCAGGCTGAAGTCAGTTCCAGTCTCTAGACTAGGTTTAACATATCTAGGTGAGAGTATAAGTCAGGCACATTAGTCTTCCTCCTCTCCATATACCAAAGTCCATAGATGGGTGTTCAGCAGTTTTTTAAAAGCGAGGAAAGAGGGAGCAGTTTTTAATTCTTCTGGGAGGGAGTTCCAGAGGTGAGGAGTGATCATGGAGAAGGCCCCATCTCTCATTCCCACCAGCCCTGCTTGAGATGGGGGTAAGACCGAGAGCAGGGTCTCTTCTATGGATCACAAGGCTCGGGCCAGTTTGTATATGGAGATGCAGTTCCACAAATTGTCTGGGCCTGAACCATTTAGGGATTTATAGGTCACTAGCTGTACCCTGCCACGCGTTGCTGTGGCCCTCAGATAAGAGAGGAATTCCAGTTGAAGCAATAGACAGAAGGGACAGATGGAAGGGACATTGATAGATGGAACAGAAGGTAGATGGATAGAACATAGATAGGTTGGTAGGTAGTAGGTAGATATGTAGATGGAGTGGTTGATGGATTGAAGGATGGATGGACATACAGACAAAGGGGGTTGGACTGGATGGCCTCTGGGACTCCCTTCCAACTGGTTGACCATCTGTCGGGAGGGCTTTGATGGTGTCTTCCTTTACTGTAAAATGAGGTTGGACTGGATGGCCTTTGGGGCCCCTTCCTATACCTCAAAGGGTTTCCCGTGCCTGTCCTTCCGTGCGTGGTATCAAAGGGTCCCTTCCCCGGCGATCCCCCTCCCTCCCTCCCCGGCCTCCCTCCCTCCCCGGCCTCCCTCCCTCCCCGGCCTCCCTCCTAGCCACTCGTTGCTGTGGCCTAGCTTGGTGATATGGAAAATATTTGAAAAGTAAACAACTAAATATTTTTTTAATTAAAATACTAACAGTAAAATATTTTAAAGTTAATTAAGTATTTTTAGATTTAAATTTTATAAAGGTAAACAATTTAATATTTTAAAATTAAAACATTAAAGTTAAATAATTTAAAATTAAATAATTATTTTAAGAACAAATTATTAAGTAATTAAATATTTCATAATTAAACCAAATAAATACATTTAAATAAAGTATTATGATATGTAAATATTAAAAATGTATAAATTATAATATTAAAATTAAAGAATAATATTAAAATTAAACAATTTTATATTTTAAATTTGAAATATTAAAATAAAATAATGTAATGTTTTTAAAATCAAAATATGTAAATGAAATATTTTAGAACTAAAGAATTAAATATTTTATAATGAAAATATTGAAATATGTTTAAATTAAACAAATATTTGAAACTTAAAATATCTAAATGAAGTATTCAAAAGTTAAATATTTTAAAATGAAAATAATTAAATATTTTAAAATTAAATAAGTATTTTATAATTAACATGTTATCAAAAATATTTTGAAAGGGTTATATAAATTTATAGATATATATTGCCAATTATTACATGGCTGTATGGATTTGTTTGGTCAGTTCAATTTTTTTGTAGTTCTTTGGGATAGATTTTTATGTGTCATATCATTGACTTAAAGCCTATTAGAGTTGATATATTTATTATTTTGGATTATTATTATTATTATTATTATTATTACGCTATTTGATCCTATATGCTTGGGATGCTATATCTGTAAAATGAATGGTGTCTTCCTGCCTGGCAGAATGGGGTTGGAATTGGATGGCCATCTGTTGGGAGGGCTTGAATGGGGTCTTCCTGCCTGACATGGTTTCTGTATTCTGAGCCTGGGTTATCAATGGATTTGCTCTGGGCTTGATTGCTTTTGCTTTCGCAGAGATTCCTTTCTCCCGATTAGTCTGGAGAGATATTTTAAGGCAGGCCTGCGGGGATGAGGGCTTTTCCTCCAGCTCCTGAACAGAGAGCCTCCTCTCGTGGGAGCCTGCTGGCCATGCATGTGCACTCCTTCCCTCCCCCTCCCTCCCTGAGGCTTAAGTTGGACATCTTTCTGAGGGGGGAGGGGGGGGGAAGTGTTTTTTTGGGGTTTTTGTGAGTGGAGAACATAGCTTGCTTGAAATAGTGTCTGGTGTCAAAATTTGGTGTCAATTCCCCCAGTGGTTTTTGAGTTCTGATGGTATCACAAACGAACATTACATTTTTATTTATATAGATAACCAGCATCTTGTATTTAGCCTGGAAGCAGATCGGAGCCAGTGGAGCTGCCGAAGCATAGGAGTCGTCCGCTCACGGTATGGCACTCCAGTTAACCATCTGGCCGCCAATCTCTGCACTAACTGCAGTTTTCAAACTATCTTCAAAGGCATCCTCACATAGAGAGCATTGCAGTAGTCCAGATATGAAGTAACGAGGGCATGGACTACAATGGCCAGATCTGGGGTCTCAAGGTGCGGGCACAGCTGGCGTGCTAGTTTTAATTGTGTGAAGGCGCTCCTGCCACCACCGACACATAGTTTCAGGGGTCAGTGATGAGTCCAGGATAACTCCCAGACTTCAAGGGGAGCGTGACCCTGCCCAACACAGGCTGTAATCTCACATCTTGGTCCACTTTCTGATTGATCAGGAGTTAAACAGAATTATGAATGCATGCTAAAGATGGCCAATCAGTCCCAATGTTCACAAGATGACTTTCCTGTAGTGAGACAGTCTTCTTCTGGCTGATACCGCCTACGTAATTTTTGTTTATTTTTCTTTTAAACTATTCAGTCTCATGCCTAATTAAAATTTATTTCCCTCTTTCTGTGTAGCCAGGAGGGACAAAGGTTCATCTTGTTTTCATCTCCATTCTCATTCTTTGAGTCTCTCTTCCTTCTAGGAAATCCAAAAGACCTGTCCCTTAGAGAATTAATGTTTCCTTTGCCCTTCACACTTCCAGAGTATGAGGTCAGAAAGGGATCAGGGTTGCTGCTGTTCCGGTGAACAGCAAACAAGATATGAAAGAAAGCATCAGGATCTTCTCTTCAAATAAGTCATCAAAGATATACTGTCTCAAAGGCTAAACCACAATGATGCAGAGTCTTACTGCTCACATTTCTTTTGGATCTACAATACAGCTTCCCTTGAAAAGTCACCATTCTTATTGTGTCAATGAGAGTCGTGCTAGTAGTCAATCATGTTTAACATTTTATATCTGCTATGACCTCTCCAAGACTGTAACAATTTTGCATCTTCAAGATGTACTGGACTACAATTGCCATGATTGCGAGGCAGGAAGGTCGACTACACTGGAGTTGTTGCTTTGTAACTAATGGCTATACTGGCTAGGAGTAGGAGCTGTGGTGGCGCAATGGGTTAAATCCTTGTGCTGGCTGAACTACTGACCTGAAGATTGGCGGATCGAATCTGTGACATGGGGTGAGCTCCCGTCTGTCAGCTCCAGCTCCCCATGCAGGGACATGAGAGAAGCCTCTCGTAGTATGGTAACACATTGCATCCCCTGGGCAACGTCCTTGCAGACAGCCAATTCTCTCACACCAGAAGCAACTTGCAGTTTCACAAGTCGCTTCTGACATGAAAAAAAAACTGGCTGAGAGCGATGTGAGCTCCAGGACAATGCATCTGCGAGTGTCAGGCTGAGCCAAAATCTCCAGCAAGCCAATAAATATGATTTAGCTAACCTTCAGCTGCACCTTGTTTCCACTGACCTCATGTAAGATGCCACTTATCTGGAATATGAGGTAGTGTTTTCTTTTACAGCTTATTCAGAGATACTGTTATATTAAACACCTTCTATTGAATGAACAGCACTGAAGCTTTCTTTATCACTTCTGCTGGGTGCAGAATATCAGAAGGGGCACCATGACTGGCTGTGCTCATCCAGTATCATGGCATTAAGTCACCAGCAACAAGGGATGAAACCAAGGAAACATCAGCTCCTACAAAACTGCCAAAATAGATAAGAAGCACCATAGTCCCCAGCCAAACTGACAATGTTTCTCTTCTTCAGGAAGGGAGATTCTGGCCATGACATGCCTAAAGTTGCTTAGCCAATGTTTGACATTTAAGTATTGAAAATACAATAGAATCCTATATTTATCCCAGTGTTCTTGTCCTAACTATCCACTTAGTGATAGCAGAAACAGTTTCAAGACGGAAAAAAACCTAGTCTCTTACCATCTTGGTAGCAAGATTTGTTGACAAGTCCTGGATTATCGGCAAGGGCAGTGTTAATTTCTGTTACTTCTCCAGTGAGTGGGGAGTAGAGTTCACTAGCTGCCTTCACACTTTCCAAAGCACCAAACTCATCTGAAGGACAGAAATGGGGAGAAAAAAAACAGACAACTTATAAGACAGTATTTATCAAATAGAGGCAGGGTGCTGTTTGGCTGTTGACCTGCTTGCTTGAAACTTGGAGAGACTTGATTGTCCAGCTGTTGTTTCTTTTATTGTTACTGGCCATTTTTTGCAGTTTGTCCAGCTGTTGTTTCTTTTATTGTTACTGGCCATTTTTTTGCAGTTTGGGCTAATGTTGAGCATCCTAAAATATTTTAAAAGGGATAAACATTTTATATTCAATTCTATGAACATAAAGTTATAACCAATGGGGTTTTCTCATCCTTTTAAACACTGAATCGGGGTACAAGGCAGGGATGTCCACTGTAATATTCAATTTGAGCTTGGAACCTATTAGACAGAATTCTAATAGGTTCCCAGGCAGGAAGGAGCCAGGCTTTGAAATTGCAAAGCCATTCAGTGCTAATCAAAGTGGCCAATTGCAACATTTACACTTGCCTCCAACTGACAGGACTTCTTTCTTCTACCCTGGGCATTATTCCACACTTGCCTAGTTTCCAACAGGCTTCACAACCTCTGACATGCCTACCATAGATGTGGGCAAAACGTCAGGAGAGAATGCTTCTGGAACATGGCCATACAGCCCGGAAAACTCACAGCAACCCACTAAAGGAGTACCTATTTATCTACCCACATTGCTGTTTTTGAATTACTAGATAAGCAGAAGCTAGGGCTGATGGCAGGAGCTCACCCCAATCCGTGGCTTTAACTGCCAGCCTTCTGGTCAGCAATGCAATATAATGCTACTAATAATAACATGATATTATAATTATACGTGCCAAGAGGAAGGCGCGTCAAGCCAACCCCGGCCGAGACCGCCTTCCAACTGGAAACCAATGACCTCACTGTGGAAGAAGATGCAGAGCAAGAATAGGGCTCCACAGCCACATACGGACCCACAAGAATATTGGAAGACAATCATCCTCGGAAAGCGAGGGATCGCCTAAGAAGAAGAAGTAAGAAGAATTATATTTAAAATATCTCTCGTGTCCCACCTCCCTCGCAGGCGCGATTGGTGGGGACGAGGGAGAGGGCCTTCTCCATGGTTGCCCCTCGACTCTGGAACTCACTCCCCAAGGATATCAGACAAGCCCCCACATTGGCAGTCTTTAGGAGGAGCCTGAAAACGTGGCTGTTCTAGTGTGCCTTCCCTGAATAAAGGAAACAATCCCCTGCAAATACTCTGAGAGGCACTTTAATTACCCGTTGGGTTGCTCTTTATTTTTTATTTAAAACCCTACTACTAGAGACATCCTCTGTTCATGTCCAGCATTTATTTTTAAAGTTTTGACTATTACATCTGGCCCAGCCATAGGTTTTTAAATTCTTGTGAGTTATATTAATTGTATTGTTTATTTTGTTTATTGCTTGTTGTTTTATTATTGCATTTTGTTTTTGATGTGTTGTTGCGCTTGGCCTCATGTAAGCCACTCTGAGTCCCTTGGGGAGATAGTGGGAGGGTCAGGAGAGAATGCCTCTAGACCAGTGGTTCTCAACCTTCCTCATGCTGCGACCCCTTAATACAGTTCCTCATGTGGTGGTGACCCCCAACCATAAAATTATTTTCCTTCCTACTTCATAACTGTCATTTTGCTGCTGTTATGAATCGTCATGTAAATATCTGATACACAGGGTGTATTTTCATTCACTGGACCAAATTTGGCACAAATACCCAATACGCCCATATTTGAATACTGGCGGGGTTGGGCGATTGATTTTGTCATTTGGGAGTTGTAGTTGCTGGGATTTATAGTTCACTTGCAATCAAAGAGCATTCTGAACTCCACCAGCAATGAAATTGGGCCAAACTTGGCACACAGAACTCCCATGACCAACAGAAAATACTGGAAGGGTTTGGAGGGCATTGAACTTGAACTTTGGAGTTGTAGTTCGCCTACATCCAGAGAGCACTGTGGACTCAAACAATGATGGATCTGGACTAAACTTGGCAATAATACTCAGTATGCCTAAATGTGAACACTTGTGGACTTCGGGGAAAATAGACCTTGACATTTGGGAGTTGTAGGTGCTGGGATTTATAGTTCACCTACAATCAAAGAGCATTCTGAACTCCACCAATGATGGAATTGAACCAAACTTGGCACACAGAAATCCTGTGACCAACAGAAAATACTGGAAGGATTTTGGTGGGCATTGACTTGAGTTTTGGAGTTGTAGTTTGCCTACATCCAGAGAGCACTGTGGACTCAAACAATGATGGATCTGGACTAAACTTGGCGCGAATACTCAAGATGCCCAGATGTGAATACTGGTGGAATTTGGGGAAAATAGACCTTGGTATCTTGGGAGTTGTAGTTGCTGGGATTTATAGTTCACCTGCAATCAAAGAGCATTCTGAACCCCTCCAATGACAGAATTGGACCAAACTTCCCACATAGAACCCCCACGACCAACAGAAAATACTGTGTTTCCTGGTGGTCTTTAGTGACCCCTCTGACACTCCCTCGTGACCCCTCCAGGGGTCCCGACCCCCAGGTTGAGAACCACTGCTCTAGACCATGGCCATACAGCCCGAAAAAACCTACAACAACCCATTATTATTATTATTATTAGTATTAGTATTACTAATAATATTACAGTATAATGCTATAGTACAATGTAATCTATATAAATAAAAATGTAATGTTAGTTCGTGCTACCAACAGAACTCAAAAACCACTGGGGAATTGACACCAATTTTGGACACAAGACACCTAACAGTCCAATTTATGTCCTCCACTCAAAAACATTGATTTTGTCATTTAGGAATTGTCGTTGCTGGGATTTATAGTTTACCTACAATCAAAGAGCATTCTGAACTCCAATGATGGAATTGGGCCAGACTTAGCACACAGGGTTCCCATGACCAACAGAACACACTGGAAGGGTTTGGTGGGCATTGACCTTGAATTTGGGAGTTGTAGTTCACCTACATCCAGAGAGCCCTGTGGACTCAAACAATGATGGATCTGGACCAAACTTGACACAAAAATTCCATATGCCTAAATATGAACACAGATGGAGTTTGGAGGAAATAGACCTTGACATTTGGGATTTGTAGTTACTGGGATTTATAGTTCACTACAATTAAAGAGCATTCTGAAACCCACAAACGACAGAAATGGAGCAAACTTCCCACACAGAACCCCCATCCATGACCAACAGAAAATACTTAAAGCCATCCAGTCCAACTCTCTTCACCAGGGCAAGAAAATGTAATCAGAGCCCTCCTGACAAAGAGGCATCCAGTCATATATATATATCTATCGATAGATTTGATTCTCTCTCACACACACAGATATAGTATCATAGATTTGAAAGTGACCCTTAAAGAAGGACTGTGATATGTTGCATATTCCAGAGTAGGTAAACCAGACACTCTCCACATCAACACTGACAAAGAAACAACAAGAAATACTGTTTACTCACAAGCAGAAAGGAATTACATAAATTAGAAACCAACACTTTCTTATTACTTTATTTTCCAGATCACCAGACTGGGCCACAGCAACGCGTGGCAGGGGAAAGCTAGTATATAATATTAAGATTGTGCTATGGTAATAATATAATATATTGTATTTATATTTTACTTGTAAGCTGCTCTGAGTCCCCTTCAGGGGTGCTAAGGGCAGCATATAAATGGTGTAAATAATAAATAAATAAATAAATAAATAAATAGCTGGTTGTTTAACACGCTGTGCTAACCGTGACTTTCAACAGCTGTTTGTGCCACAACATGGCATGATGGAGGGAGAATTCTACTGATCATAATTGCAAAAGAAACAAAACAAGCTATTTGGCAGTTCCAAAGCTGTGAAAAATCATATGCAGTAGCTTTGGGTATTTTGGTCCAAGAGTGGCATTACTGTTTAACTGAAAACCGCTTGTTTTCTGGCAATGTTTTATACTATTCACCAACAAAAAACAAAGTCAATTGAGGGAGGAAAGTGCTTACCCTGTTTGTTCAACTTTGTTCCAATTTCTGGAAGACTACAGTAAACAACGTCTCCTAATGCTTCCTGAAATGAAAATTCAGGCATCAGAAACAGAGGAGGAAAATAGAGAAACACCACCATCAATGATGCAAGCTGCTAGAGCAGGCATAGGTAAACCTTAGCCCTCCAAGTGTTTTGGACTTCAACTTCCACAATTCCTAACAGCCTACCAGCTGTTAGGAACTGTGAAAGTTGAAGACCAAAACACTTGGAGGGTCAAAGTTTGCCCATGCCTCTGCGAGAGCATAAGTCACTTTGTATTTTCTAATGCCAGAGGCTGTATTCCCACATCTGTTTTTCAGTAATTCAACTGGCAGGATACTAGCCACATCATAAAGCAGCTTGAGATAGGCTTGATGTCCCCTCCATAGCAAGGTCACACAGGGGAACAAAGAGCAAAGCAGCTAGGAAGTCTCTCAGCTGCATCCACTTGGCTGTTCGTCTCAGACCCATCCAGCCATTCCTCCACAAGCTGTTTGGAGGGTAGAGGGAGCTTTCTTGGGCTCCTCCCTTCCTATGTTTATATTCTCAGTGGACCAAGAAATGGCATCTTTCATTTGACAGATATGACAACAATGTAATGAAGTTACTGGCCACGTTTTCTCAAAACGCATGGGGCATAACTAGTTTTAATAAAACCCTCCTCTGCAATGCTTTCAGCTCATTTAAACTATTTACCCTTTCTAATTTGCAAACCATTTATAATGTTTTTAGTCTTATAAAAAGTTTTTAATTATTTATACCATAATAAATTTGTATATAAAAGCAGCGTCTTTAAGGCTAACTCATTTTTGTTTTTGGATGACTGTTGGTGGATATAGCCGCCCTGAGTCCCCCCAAGGGTTGAGAAGGGTGGGGTAAAAGTGTTCAAAATAAAATAAATATAAACCCACTTCTCTGAATGCAGTACAGTGATAATAAAATTCTGTATATTGGTTGCCACAAAGGCTTTCTGTACTGCACTTACATATTTTAATTCATAAATAAGTTAAATAAGTCAGAATTGACTAGAATTCTGACTTGCCAGTGATCAGCCCATGTGCACTGCTGATATACACTACCTGATAGGGCTGTACATTTGGGGTTTCCTTTACTGGCTTTCAGAGGGGGCCCCAATCCGTTTTTTGGGAACCTCCCATAATCGGGAAGACAGATATCTGTTTTTGCTCTCTAGTGCTAAAAAATCTGTTTTCTATTGATCCATTATGGGGGTGGGGGCTCCCCACCCAAGCTCCCCTTCTTGACACATGCTTTAAGGATGCTTCTTTTTACATGCTGTTTCTACTCTAGAGGAGGCGCTCATCTGCAGGCCCTGGCAGGTGTGGGAGCTCCTGCACATCACACACATGAACTCTTTCTGGAAAGAGAGTATGTGTGTGTGTAGGGAGTACAGGTCCAGAAAGTGTGAGAGTCTGCCAATGAGGAGGCGCTCGGCTGCAGGCCCTAGCAGGTGTAGGCACTCCTGCACATCTCACACACACACATACTTTGGAAAGTGTGTGTGTGTGTGTGGCGTGCAGGTCCAGAAAGTGTGCGTGCCTGTCAGTGCCTGCAGCCGAGCACCTCCTCTAGAGTAAGAGGCGCTCAGCTGCAGGCACTGGAAGGCGTGTGCACTTTCTGGGCCTGCATGCCACACATGCACTATCTTTCCAAGGCACAGAGGCAAGTTCTGGAAGGTGCCTGGCTGCAGGTATGCATGCTTTCTCTCCCGAATTACACCATGCCAGCCAGCCACACAGTCTCCAAGGCATTTTAAGGTGGCTTCCCACTTCCAAGTAAGGAAGAGAGCTGACCTCCTGGAAAAGGAGAGTAGCTTTCAGGGAATTGGGGTTTACTTTTTGTTTGCTGGGGAATGAATAAATAAAGATTAAGCTGTGATCCCAAAAAGTAGGCCAGGAGCCGGGACCCGCTCCCACTTGCTTTCGTGCCAAGCTAATTTTTGTGCAGGGATGGGCCTTCCTGTTTTGTGCTCCCAAAGTACCAAAAGAAACAAAGGAAACAGGAGAAATTAATTTCACACACAACTCTACTCTCCGAGTGCTCATGTTTGAGTCCTTTTAAAAGTGGGAACACCAAAGCTAACCAGAAAGTTACCAAGTACAGAGTGGGCACTTGGGAATCTTCCAGCTTTGTACACAATCAAGTATTTGGAATTATAGATGTTTGCATTAGAAGTATGAATCACAATTAAACAAACAAAAAGCTACAAATGTGTCGAGTTAAAAGATTCTCAAAGTCCTAAGTATACTTGTATAGAAGCCAAATTGGAAATACGTTGAAGCTGGGAAAGGATTGTTAAAGCAACCAACTATGCTCAGACAGGCTTTGAGTTCAAAGTCTACAATCAGGCTCTGTATATAGATGATGCAATCAGATCAATAAAGAAAGCAAAGGTCAAGGCCAATAGTAGGTTATATATATATATATATATATAAAATCTTTATTAAGATTTTCTTATTACATAATTAAAACAAATAGAGTAGAAAAATGGAAAAAGGGAGAAGGGAAAAAAGTAGAGACTCAGTTTAGAGACAGTGGGATGGGGCGGTAGGGATGGGGGTAGGGGATTGAGGGGTTGAGGGGCTGCAAGAAAGGGGAAAGCAGAAATAAGGATAAAGTGTGAAAGTGTAGAATCTTAAAAGCACAGGTGTGAAGATTGGGGATGTCCCCTTCGTTCGGTTTGACTTCCTGGTGTTGTTGAAGAAGTTTCCTTTTCTTTCTTGTATGTGAAATTTCAATTTCTATTTATCACTATATTGTTCTTGGCAATGTCTCTCTTTTTCTGTCTATCCGTCCCATCCAAAGTAGTCATTTATTAGAGTCCAGTCCGTTTCTTTTTCTATAAATCCTTTGCTTTTCTGTATTAAAAAGCTTAGTCTGTCCATATTTCTTATGTCTATAAGTTTGGTTTCCCATTCTTCTATATCTGGTATTTCCTTTTTTCTCCATTTTTTGGCGAAGCAGATTCTTGCCGCTGTTGTGGCTAGGAAAAGAAGTTTGTCCTTATCTTTATTTAATTCCGCTTTCTCATCTGTGAGTCCCAACAGAAAGATTTCTGGGTTCAGTGGTATATTTATCTTAACTATTTTCTGTAATTTTTCCTGTATATTTTTCCAGTATGTTCTGGCTTTACTACAGTTCCACCACATGTGGTAGTATGACCCTTCTTTTTGTTGTTGTTGTTCATTTGTTCAGTCGTCTCCAACTCTTCGTGACCTCATGGAGCAGCCCACGCCAGAGCTCCCAGTCGGTTATGCTGGGGAAAGTAGAAGGAAAAAGGAAGAGGGGCCGACCAAGGGCAAGATGGATGGATGGCATCCTTGAAGTGACTGGAATGACCCTTCCACTTCTCCACATTTCCAGCATTTGTTGTTAAGATTTTTATAATATATTCCTAATTACTTTGGCGTCATATGCCATCTATATAGCATTTTTAGCCAGTTTTCTTTCAGGTTGTATGCCTTTGTGTATTTCAATTTTCCATTCTGTTAGAGATATTGATCTTCCAATATCTCTTGCCCATCTTATCATTCCTTCTTTGATCCTTTCTTCTTCATTGCTCCACTCCAAAAGTTTTTTGTATATTGCTGATACCGTTTTCTTTTGCGACCTAATTATTTTGTCCCAGGTGTTCTCTTCCATCATAAATCCTAGCACTTTTGTCTTTGTTATAGTATTCTTGTATTTGCCTGTATTGAAGTCAGGTCAAGTTCGTATAGTCTTGTTTCATCTTCTCTTGTGACTTTAGTTGGTATTCTCGTCCTACGTTTTCTAGTATTTCTTCGTAGTTAGGCCATTTCCTCCATCCTGCTTCTCTCCTTTGGCAGGCTTCCATAGGTGAGACCCATAATGGGGTCCGAGTATAAATTCTGTCTTTATATTTTTCCCACGGTTTTATGATGGCCGCCCTAATGAAATGATTGCCGACATTTTTCTCTTTTTTTTTGTACCAAATATAGGTGTGCCATCCCCTTCTCAAATTGAATCCCGCTAGTTCTAATAATTTTTCGTTTTTTAGTTTAATCCAATCAAAAAACCAGGTTAGTGCACAAGCCTCCGCATATAAACCTAAGTCTGGCATGGCCAAGCCTCCTCTTCTTTTTTCATCTGTCATGTTTTTGAAATTTATTCTGGGTTTTTTGTTTTGCCAAATGAATTTTCTAATGTCTTTGTTCCATTCCCTAATTCCTTTTTGATTTCTTATTATTGGAAGGTTTTGAAATAAAAACAGCATCTTAGGAAGAATGTTCATTTTGACACATGCTATTCTGCCCAATAGCGATAATTTCAGGTGTTTCCACTTCTCTAAGCCTTTCTTTATCTTCTTCCACTTCGCTATGTAATTGTTTTGTAGAAGTTGCGCATTCTTCGATGTTATGATAATTCCTAAGTACTTTAGTTTTGATACGATCCTTATATTCCATTTTTCTTTAATCTTTTCTATGTTTTTCTTTGATATATTTTTTGTTATTGCCTCTGTTTTATCCAAATTTATTTTGAAGCCTGTCAGTCTGCCAAATTCGTTGATTTTCTCCAGCCAGTTTCCTAAATTCTTATTCGGCTCTTTTATAATACAGATAATGTCGTCAGCAAATGCTCGACATTTATATGTGTTGTTTCTCATTTTTGCTCTTTTTAATTCATCCGTTTCTCAAATTGTTTCTAATAGTACTTCCAGTGTTAATATAAATATTCCAGTGTTAATATAAAGGGGGCATCCTTGCCTTGTCCCTTTTTTATTTCAATTGTTTTACTTTCATTTCCATTGATTACGATCTTTGCTTGTTGGTTCTTGTAGATTGCTTCAATTGAATTTTGGAAATAGAAGCCCATGTCCATTTCTTTGATTAATAATTTGAAAAAATTCCAATTGATGTTGTCGAATGCCTTTTCGGCATCTAGAGCCAGGAACATGACTTCTTTTTGTATATTTCTTTCATAATATTCTATCAGGTTGATGATGGTTCTCACATTTTCTCTTTGGTGTCGGTTGGGTAAAAATCCCGATTGTTCTTCTTTTATCCTTTTTGTTAATACAGTTTTAAGTCTCTCCGCTAATATGGTGGTGAATATTTTATAATCGATGTTTAATAACGAAATCGGCCTGTAGTTTTTAATTTGTTCTAAATCTTTATTTTCTTTTGGGATCACACAAATCGTAGCTTGTTTCCACGTGCCTGGGATCCTCTGATTTACTCTTATTTCATTCAATACCTTCCACAATATTGGTGTTAGCGTGTCTTGTAAGGTCTTATAATATATAGCTGTTAGCCCGTCCGGGCCAGGGGTCTTATTCCCTTTCAAATTTTTAATTGCTAGTATTATCTCCTTTTCTGATATTTCTTTGTTTAAAGTTTCTCTATCTTCTTCTGATATTCTTTGTATTTTCTTTTTTCCTAAGTATTGTAGAATGTCTTCCTTCTTGATTTGTTCATCTTGGTATAGTTTTTGTAGAATTTTTCAAATTGGTTCCTAATATCTGTTTCCTGTGTGTAGACTTTCTCTTTCTCTTTTATTTTCATTATGAAACTTTTTTCTTTTTTCTTTATTAGTTTCAGCACTAGCCACCTCCCTGGCTTATTTGCGTTTTGAAAATGATCTGCTTTGATGAACTTCAATTGCTTTGCTTTTTCTTCTAGTTCTAAGTATTCTCTTCTCTTCTGTAATCGCTTTTTTTTGCCGTTTCCTTATTTTTTGGGTCTCTTTTTAGTTCTATCTCTTCTTTATTTCATCCATAATTTCTTTTATTTTCTTTGTTTTCTCCTTCTTCCTCTGCGATTTCTGTTGTATGAAGTGTCCTCTCAGGACCGCTTTGCTTGCTTCCCACACTGTAAATATATCCATGTCCGGGGTTTCATGTTAAAATACTCTTTCAGTATCTCTTTGTTTCTTTCTATATCTTCTGGTTTCCTTAACAAATTCTCATCTAATTTCTATCTCCAATTTTTTTCTTCGTTTTTTATTTCCATTTCGATAGGGCAATGATCGGATACTGTTCTTGCTATTATTTTTATCTTGGTTGTCCATGAAGTTAATGATTGTGAGGCCCATATCATGTCGATCCTCAACCAGGTTTGATGTCTGGCCGAGAAGAATGTATAATCCTTAACATTTTCATTTTTGTTTCTCCATACATCCTCCATTTTTAAATCCTTTTTTATATTTGTTAGGAGTTTTGGGAGTACCCCAGCTGTTTTGTTTTGTTTTTTCCGTGTGGTTCTGTCTAAGTCTTTGTCCAACACCCTGTTGAAATCCCCTAATATTATGATCTTATCAAAAGGTTGGTTTAATATGTATGTTTCTAATTTTTTGGCAAATGTTGATTTTGTATTGTTGGGAGCATATATATTACATATTAATATTTTTATATTTTTCCAATTTATCAGTACTCCTACATCCTCCCTTCTTGATCTTTAAAGGCTAGTTCAGATTCTATTTCCTCACTGATGTGACTACATCTCTTTTTTTTCTATTGCCAATGAGTAATAGGTTTTACCCAATTTCTTGTTTTCTAAGTGTGCAACATGTCTGCTGGCTATGTGAGTTTCCTGAAGAGTAATTATTTGAAACTTCTTTTTCTTTAGATCATTGAAAATTTTATTTCTTTTATAGAAGATGCAATCAGATCAATAAAGAAAGCAAAGGTCAAGGCCAATAGTAGGTTGATATCTATGATCGAACAACAAGGAGAGGGATGTTACCTGTGCAAAGTTGCTGATCCCTACGGTTCCAATACTGTTTTCAACCGATACCCATTCATGCTTGTCTGTGAATCTGCGGACTAAAGAAAAACACAAAAGGGAGGATTTTCAGTAACTCTTGCTAGTCTAATTTCTATTCAATATTCAATATTCTATGGGCATCAGCACCATTTAAACATTCTGAACTACTATTTATCAAGCAACATTTAGACAGCAAGTGTCAGTGCCTTCTTTTTTTGCTCGGTTCACTTGTTGAGTATGCTAAGTATGCTAACCCCACAAATGTCATAGGGATAGTGTCATATTTACTTCATCCACATGATGTTTAAAAACTATGTAACAAGGTAGACATTTGGATAAAACTACTGAAAGAATCTCAGTGTTATTCCTAGGCTTGGTTTCATTTTCTCAGTTCTTTATACAGGAATAACCCTAACTGTGTTGCTGTGAATTTTCTGGGCTGTATGGCTTCTCTGTGTAGTCTGACATGTGGTTGTTAAGTGTGCAGCATCTCTGTGTTCTCAAATAATATGCTGTGTGCAGGTTGGTTTATTGGGTGCTCTGCTATGGCTGACTCCTCTGGTTGAGTTAGGGCCCTTCCACATAGCCATATAACACTGAATATCAAGACAGGAAATCCGATAATATCTGCTTTGAACTGGAATATATGGCAGTGTGGACTCAGAAAACCCAGTTCAAAGTAGATATTGTGGGATTTCCTGCCTTGATATTCTGGGATATAGGGATGTATGGAAGGGCCCCTTAGTCTGCAGTGCCTTTCATGTTCCTTGATCCATGTTTGGGCAATGCTGTGTTTGGTGGTCTCTATGCAGCCTTGTCCACAGCTGAAAGGTATACAGTAGACTTCTGAAGTGGTGAGAGAATCCCTCTTGTCCTTTGTTGAATGAAACATTTGTTGAAATCCACAAGCATGTTGACAATTTCAACAGAAAAGAGGAAACCATGAAAATGAACAAAATCTGGCTACCTGTATTAAAAAACTCTAAAATCAGGACAATAAATATTTATTATTTGCTATACTTGTATACCGCCGTTTCTCAGCCTAGCCGGCGACTCAATGCGGTTTACAACAAAATATAACAATCAACAGTATACAGTTTAAAAGCATAAAAACATAATACACAATTCATATATCAATAACAATCCAATTCATCTCCTGACTAAAATCGTAATCCAGTTCATCGTCCATATTGCCAGTCCTTTAATCATTACATTCATTGCACTGAGTTAACCAAATGCCTGCTCGAACATCCAGGTTTTTAATCTTCTTCGAAATACCATCAATGAGGGGGCTGATCTTACCTCCGTGGGAAGGGCGTTCCATAGCCGCGGGGCCACCACAGAAAAGGCCCTGTCTCTCATTCCCGCCAGCCGCGCCTGTGAAGCAGGCGGGATAGAGAGCAGGGCCTCCCCAGAAGATCTTAGGGTCCTGGTGGGCTGATAGGCCGAGATACGTTCGGATAGGTAAGTTGGGCCAGAACCGTTTAGGGCTTTAAAGGTCAACTCCAGCACTTTGAATTGAGCCCGGTAGCAAATCAGCAGCCAGTGGAGCTGGTGCAGCAAAGGAGTTGTATGCTCCCTGCGCTCCGCTCCTGTTAATATCATGGCTGCCGAGCGTTGGACTAATTGGAGCTTCCGGGCCGTCTTCAAAGGCAACCCCACGTAGAGAGCGTTGCAGTAGTCTAAACGGGATGTAACCAGAGCGTGGACTACCGTGGCCAAGTCAGACTTCCCAAGGTACAGGCGCAGTTGGCGCACGAGTTTTAACTGTGCGAATGCTCCCCTGGTCACCGCCGAGACCTGGGGTTCCAGGCTCAGCGATGAGTCCAGGATCACACCCAGACTGCGAACCTGCGTCTTCAGGGGGAGTGCGACCCCATCCAACACAGGCTGTAACCCTATACCCTGTTCGGCCTTACGACTGACCAGGAGTACCTCTGTCTTGTCTGGATTCAATTTCAATTTGTTCGCCCCCATCCAGACTGTCACAGCGGCCAAGCACTGGTTCAGGACCTTGACAGCCTCCTTAGTAGCAGGTGGAAAGGAGTGACAGAGTTGGACATCATCCGCGTACAGATGACATCGCACTCCGAAACTCCGGATGATCTCACCCAGCGGCTTCATGTAGATGTTAAACAACATGAGAGACAATATTGAACCCTGAGGAACCCCACAAGACAAAGGTTGTGGGGTTGAACAGGAGTCTCCCAGTAACACCTTCTGAGACCGGCCCTCAAGGAATGAGCGGAGCCACTGTATAACAGTTCCTCCAAGACCCATTCCCGCGAGGCGTCCCAGAAGGATACCGTGGTCGACGGTATCGAAGGCCACTGAGAGGTCCAGCAGCACCAACAGGGACACACTCCCCCTGTCGAGCTCCCGGCGCAGATCATCCACTAAGGCGACCAAGGCTGTCTCGGTACCATGCCCCGGCCTAAAGCCAGACTGTGCCGGATCCAGATAATCCGTGTCTACCAAGAATGCCTGGAGTTGTGAGGCCACCACACGTTCCAAGACTTTGCCCAAGAAGGGGAGATTGGAAACAGGCCGAAAGTTGACGAATTGAGTGGGGTCCAGTGATGGTTTTTTCAACAGCGGTTTTATCACAGCTTGCTTTAAGCTGGCTGGAATTTTGCCCTCCCGAAGGGAGGCATTAACCACCACCTTCACCCACTCGGCCAATCCCCCTCTGGCCTCCTTCAGAAGCCAGGATGGGCAGGGGTCTAGGATGCATGTGGTAGCTCTCATTCCTCCAAGCACCTTGTCCACATCCTTGGATTGAACCAATTGAAATGAATCCATCAAAACCGGACAAGCAGATGCTCGTGTTACATCCTCAGAGACTGCCGTTAATATGGTATCCAGACCAGAGCGGATCAAAGCGACTTTGTCTGCAAAGAACTGAGCAAAGGCTTCACAGCGAGCTGCCGAGTCATCAGGGCACCCATCCTGCATGGTGGGTTTTAAAAGGCCTCTGACAACTCAGAACAGTTCAGCCGGACGGTTCTTTGCAGACGCAATAGTGGCCGCAAAGAAAATTTTCTTTGCGGCTTTTATTGCCGCGGCATATGCCCTTAAAAAGGACACAAACCGTGTTCGATTTGGCTCGCTCGGATTCGAATGCCACACGCTCTCTAGTTCCCTCTTCTTTCGCTTCAACGCTGCCAGCTCCTCAGTGAACCAAGGAGCTGGTTTAGCTCGGCTACTTGAGAGGGGGCGTACTGGAGCGATCGTGTCTATTGCCCTAGCCATCTCCCCATTCCAGAGAGCGACCAGGGCATCAACAGGATCACCAACCGAGGCGGCGGGAAATTCCCCAAGAGCCATCAGGAATCCATCCGGATCCATAAGCCTCCTGGGGCGGACCAGCTTAATGGGTCCTCCACCTCTGCAGAGGTTAGGAGGTGCAGTTAGTCTAAAGCTGACCAGGTGGTGGTCGGTCCATGGCAACAGAGAGATGGATAACTCCTCAACACCGCCACCTTCCTCCCATCCCTGACAGAAAACCAAGTCCAATGTGTGTCCAGCACTGTGGGTGGGGCCAGATACCTGTTGGGACAGCCCCATGGTTGCCATGGCAGACATGAAGTCCTAAGCCGCTCCCGATAAGGCGGTCTCGGCGTGGACATTGAAGTCCCCCAGCTAAGCAGCCGTTGGGACTCCAATGCCAGGTCCGAGACCACCCCCGCTAGCTCAGGCAGGGAGACTGTAGTGCAGCGAGGTGGACGGTACACTAACAGAATCCCTAATCTGTCCCGGTCACCCACCCTCAGGTGGACGCATTCAAAATTTGTTGACTGCGGGATGGGGGCCCTGGTCAGAAGAATGAAATCTCTATAGACCACTGCAACCCCGCCTCCCCGCCCTCCGGATCTTGGCTGGTGCTGCACAGAGAAACCTGGCGGGCAAAGCTGGGTCAAATTCACACCTCCAGCTTCGTCCAGCCAGGTCTCTGTGATGCACGCCAGATCTGCTCGTTCATCCAGGATTAAATCCTGGATGAAAGCTGTTTTGCCATTGACAGATCTGGCGTTCAACAGCACCACCTTCAATCCGGGGGGACCGCCAACCTGGTTACACCAATTTACCGTATCAGGAGACCGATTTGGAATTATTAATGTTGTTGTGCAATCCCTAGGCCGAATTCGGGGTCTCCTATTCCCGTATCTCCCCATCCCCACCACGACTTCTATGGGGGCTCCCCGACCAACGGAACACCCTCCCTCCTTCATGATGCAATCCACATCCATAGTTTCACCCCATGCTTCGCTGCTGCTTATCTGATTTGTTACCGATTCAGTTCGCACTAGTTTTCCCTTCCATTCATTTCTTACCCTGACTCTGCTATTTCCAGAGATCTCCAATTCACTCCCCTCCTTACCTCTCCCACAATCAATTAGCAGAAGGGTTAGCAAATACCAGGGAATCGGAAGCAGCATGGATGGTGGATGTTAACCACTATCAATAGAGCTACCAAAGTTCTTAAAGTGCAGCAGGTAGTTATATCAACTTCACAGTTCTTAAAGTGCAATAGGTAGATGTTAAACACTATCACTAGAGCTACCAAAGTTCTTAAAGTGCAGCCAGTAGTTGTATCAACCTCACAGTTCTTAAAGTGCAATAGGTTTATCGAGATTGTTCTAAAGTGCTAAAATAAGGTGCGTCATGGAGGAACTACTGATTCGAGAGCTAGAAGACTAGAACACTGGGTTAAAGTGCTAAGCTGAGCAGGGTAATGAACCAATACAGTACAAGATAGCAATTTAAAGTGCTGGAAAATTAAGGTGCTGATAGATTAAAGTGTTGGAATTATGCAGATTAGCAGCACCACTCAGTATGTTGGTAAAGATATTAAAACATACAATTACAGGACAATGAACGACAGAAAGCGGATCAAGGGGATCAAAAGGTGGATTGATATTGGTCCTTCCGGGAATAGAATTAGTGTCCGCGGTGGTGGTCATCGGCCGCAGCCAGTCGGCCCGATGGTAAAGGATGGACAACACAGATGGACAACACAATAAATTGAACAACACAACGGTCGGCACAGTAAATTGAACAGCACAGGCGGTCGGCACAGTAGATAGTTAATTAGTCAACACACGTCAGGCAACCTGAGTCGGTCAGCACAGCGTCGGCATAGTGATGGTAGCATCGGTGGCATACACGGTTTGGCCCCAGGGGTCCCCAGGAGGAGTGTGGTCCAAATACAGATCCGCTAGGCCGCACTCGGGCTCCGACCCAGAACCAGGCCGGCCAGGGACAGACTTCCCTGAGGGAGGAGCAGGAGAACAAGTTGGGATGCCTAGGCGTCTGAAAGGGCGGCGAGAGATGATGGGCACCGACCCCACTCTAAGCTCCGACGCCGCCAAGCCGCCGAGCAGGGGATGATGGAACGCCGCTGATATCCGAGTGGCAGCACTGCTAACCAGCCGAAGGCCCCGCCGGGCAATGAAGCGCAGAGGGGCGCCGAGCTGATGAGCAACCCCGCTCCAGGCGCACAGAAGGCCAGTCTAGGCCGCAGGGAGCCGCCGCGGCAGCCACGCCGCACTCCAAAATGGCGGCCGCGTCAAGACCCGGGGCGGCAAGCTCCGACCACCCCAGGGTCCTAGCGCCGTGCGCCGCCAAGGGCCAGCTAAGCTGCAGGTCGTCCCGGCCCCAAAGGCTCCGGCCGAGCAGTCCGAGATTTGGGAGGGAGTGTGCTCTGGCCCAGCTGGTGATAGGCCTCGCTCCACCTCCGCTCTCTTCTCTCGAGCTGGGAACCGGCCCGCACGGCTGAAGCAGCCAGATGTCAGAAGTTGTAGCCGGAACGAGAAAGCCGGCTGGACCGAACAGGAGGAAGCCGGCGTGGTTGAGAATCGGCTCTCTCAATGATTAGGCCGCCGACCCGCCGGGCAACCAAGCAGCCAAACAAGGCCTCCACTTCTCCACCCAAGTAAAGTGATAGTAAATTATTGAAAACTGGAGACTGGAGGGTATAAGGGGTCCAGAAAGGGTCCAATGGCGAGGAGGTAGAATGTTTGGGGCCGACAATGGCGGCCTGGTTGTCTTTCTCCTTTTCCTCCTTTTCCCCGTTTGTTCACTTTCCTTCTCCGGCGCTCCCCAGAACAGGTCTCCAAGATCACTTTCGTGACCCTGGGATTGCTGTTTGTGTGAGGGGGCGATTTTTGGGAATCCAGAAGGGGGGATTAAGCCAGATTAGGATGGATTGTGAACCCTCTCTTTCCCCGTGAAGAAGGTTCGCTGCTTACCACGCCGCCATCATACCGGAAGACGTCCTAAAAGAACAGGGGAATTCCAGACAGGAATTCCAGATAACACCACCCAATAAAGGATTCCCAAAAGGCAGGAAGCATTCAGGCTTTGAAGCTGCAAGGCCTTCAATTCTAATCAAGGAGGCTAATGGCAACATTCACACTTGCCTCAAACAAAAAAGAGTTCTTTCTTCCACCTTGGACATGATTCCACAGATATATAAACCTCACTCGCCTAGTTTCTAACAGACCTCACAGCCTCTGAGGATGCCTGCCATAGATGTAGACAAAACATCAGGAGAGAATGCTTCTGGAACATGGCCAGATAGTTGGAAAACTCACAGCAATCCAGTGATTTCAGCCATGAAAGCCTTTGACAATCCTGTTTGCTTTTTAAAAACCTGAACAATGCAAATACGTAAGAAATTATGTAGTCATTCAAGAGCATCAATTGACATGGGGGATAGTAATATCAGAACAGCGAACATGCAATATTTTAAGTCACTCAAATATTGACCAGAATCTGATTGAAATTCTAGAACTGCTTTATAGTATACTAGTCGTCCCCTGCCACGCGTTGCTGTGGCCCAGCCTGTATATGTGTTTTGTGTGTGTGTATATTTATGTATATGTGTATATATGTGGTTTTGTGCATGCGTTGTAATGTATTATTTATTTTTTGGCTTTTTAAGTCTCTTCTGCTGTGTTTTTCAGTGTTTTATGAGTGATGGTCACTCGTTGGCCTGATATGTGTATTGTGTCCAAATTTGGTGTCAATTCGTCCAGTAGTTTTTGCGTTATGTTAATCCCACAAACAAACATTACATTTTTATGTATATAGACTAGCTGTCCCCTGCCACGCGTTGCTGTGGCTCAGTGTTTTGTGTGTATATGTGTGTATATATTTGTGTATATGTCTATATATGTGTGTTTGTGTATATATGTGGGTTTGCGCATGCGTTTTAATGTATTTTTTGGCTTTTAAAGTCCCTTCCACTGTGTTTTCCAGTGTTTTTATGAGTGATGGTCACTCGTTGGCCTGATAGGTGTATTGTGTCCAAATTTCGTGTCAGTTCGTCCAGTAGTTTTTGAGTTATGTTAATCCCACAAATGAACATTACATTTTTATTTATATAGACTATGTCCTTTACAAGTGGGGTGAATTCTGAGAATTGAATGAAGGGCTATGGAAAGCTCTCTATTTCCCCATGTTAATGCTTATAGCAACACTGGTAAGTCAAGATGAAAGAAAGGGCTCTTTGAGAGCCATGGTTCATATATAAAAAAAAATGGATTTCTCAAGTTCTAGTCTAGCTATATCACAATGGCTCTTGTGTTTCATATGGGAACAAGTCTCACTGAATACTTATTTCTGAATAAGCATACTCACAAAAATGTGTTGCAAAATTAATAGACAAATCTGTGAACCTGACTTTAGAATTTTTTTTAGCAGGCAGAAAACATTTTTTTTTAAAAAAAAAATTAGGTCACCAACCTTTCAAAAAAACAAACCCTTATTCCATCAACAGCAAAATGCAATAAGCAATCCTTTCTAGAATGGCCTGAAAGACTGACCTTTCCCCTTAGAAACAAATGTGTATTTAGATATCCACATACTGATAAAAGCCCCGTGAAGAAATACTACTGATAAGAGCCCCATGAAGAAATATTATCCATGTGCCTACTACCATTTGTAAGCAGAAAGAGACAATTCAAGTTATAGTTTCCATCTCTAAATAAGATGGGAACAGAATCAGCACTGATGAGGAACACTTAGGGAAAATGCTCCCGTGTTTTTGAATGAAATGGCTGATGCCCACAACTAAGCATCAAAACACATCCACAAAAGCCTTAGGTTCATATGCTTCCCATGCTTCCTTCTTTGATACAGAAGTCAAAAACTTCCAATTTTGTTTAGCCGCAGTTTAGCATGATGTCCACTAAAATAAGCTTGCTTTACAAACAAAGACGAGAAACTGGCTTGTTAGAATATGCCATAAGATCAATCATAATTTCCTCGGTTCACAAAAAGCTATGATTTTTGATACAGCGATAATCCTGAATCCCTTCTTGTGAAAGCAAAAGGACTATAATAGATTGTAACTTAGTTTCAGTTTGGCAGTTATTTATTTACTCTTTCAGTTACCTGTTTATATTAACAACTCTTTTGTTGACTGTTTACACCAGGGTCCTCAAACTTTTTAAACAGAGGGCCAGGTCACAGTCCCTCAAACTGTTGGCGGGCCAGATTATAGTTTAAAAAAAAACCATGAATGAATTCCTATGCACACTGCACATAGCTTTTGTAGTGCAAAAACATTTAAAAACAATACAATAATTAAAATTAAGAACAATTTTAACAAATATAAATTTATTAGTATTTTAATGGAAAGTGTGGGCCTGCTTTTGGTTGATGAGATAGGATTGTTGTTATTATTGTGTGCTTTAAAGTAGTTTCATACTTAAGTTGACCCGGGTAAATGACCTTGGAGGGCCGCATCTGGCCCCCGGGCCTTAGTTTGAGGACCCCTGGTTTACACTTTTCAGTTTACACTTTAAGCTACTGGCCATTAGAATTCAAGCAAAATATGACCTGGGTTGTTGTGTGAGTTTTTCAGACTGTATGTCCATGTTCCAGAAGTATTCTCTCCTGACATTTTGCTCACCGCTAAGGCAGGCATCCTCAGAAGTCTGTTGAAAACTAGTAGGAATCTCATCACACTAGAGCAGGGGTCCTCAAACTTTTTAAACAAAGGGCCAGGTCACAGTCCCTCAAACTGTTGGGAGGGCCGGATTATAATTTGAAAAAAAAAATGAATGCACACTGCGCATATCTTATTTGTTGTTCAAAAAACACTTTAAAACAATGCAATAATTAAATTGAAGAACAATTTTAATATAAACTTATTAGTATTTCAATGGGAACTGTGGGCCTGCTTTTGGCTAATAAGGTTGTTGTTATGTGCTTTCAAGTCATTTCAGACTTAGGTTGACCCTGAGCGAGGACTGGATAAATGCCCTTGGAGGGCTGTATCCGGCCCTCGGGCCATAGTTTGAGGACCCCTGCACTAGAAAATGAATCCACTTTAAATCCAGTTGCTGCCTCCTGCAGAATTCTGGGGTTTGTAGTTTAGGGAGGAGCCTTTAACAGCCTCACTAAACTATAAACCCCAGAATTATACAAGAGGCAGAAATCGGATTTAAAGTGGATTCATTCTTTAGTGTGATGAAGTAGTAGGCAAGTGAAATTTGTCACAATTCAGTGGCCCAGTCCAGATTGTGGTTGTGATTACATGAACATTGGACTCACAATACTGAAATAAGGCTTTGTGTGCACTGTTAAGTCTCAAGTCTTGAAGACACTGCAAGCAAATTTAATGAAAAAGTGGGCTTACTGACCACAGGCAGTTAATGACATGTAAGTATTTGGGTGAGCAATTGGTACTTTCTTTTGGCAACCCACAGGAAGGCCTTTATAATTCCAAAGCTGATAATCTGCTAGGACCAAAGAGGCTAGAAACATTATTGGGAATTTCAACTTCAACTAGGGCAAGACTCTGGCAATTAAAATATATCCTGCTAATATTTTGTGCTATAAGACCATCACAGTATAGTTTGCATGCAATAGCATGTCTTTTTCTTAGCAGCATCATTTCAGGCAAAAAAAAATTGCTCTGACATTGGGGGAGATGTTACACTGTACAACATTATTATTATTATTATTATTATTATTATTATTATTACTTTATTTGTACTCCGCTAGCATCTCCCGAAGGACTCGATGCAGCTTACATAGGTCAAGGCCTCAAACACAATACAACAATTCAATACCTAAAGCAAATTAAAACAGTTAAGCAGTATAAACAACAAACAATAAACAATACATCAAGACACTATAAAAACTGGGCCGGGCCAGAGTAATGGGTACAAGATTAAAAGTGCTGATGTGGCAGGAGGTATGTAGGATTATAAAGTAAGTGCAGTGTGCAGTGTGCAGCAATCTTAGTTCTACTAAAGTGCTTCTAGGACTTGGTATTGGAGATTCCTAATCTGGGAAGGCACATCGGAACAGCCAGGTCTTCAAGTTCTTTCTGAAGACTGCCAATGTAGGGGCCTGTCTATATCTGATATGATCCTGTCCCTGAAAAGAGTTATCATATGCAAATATTTTTGCATATCTGAACCTGATATTTCTTGAGGTTGTACTGAAGTTAACATACCAGAAAACCTACAATATATAGTCAGTATTATGTCTATCTCATGAATAAGTTGAGGGTAGGTTTTGGGTCAAATGTGACAGAATTTGCTATGGCCTTGTGCATAAATCGATAGTAAAATTCCAGAATGCTCATGTTCACTTGAAATGCTGGATGGATGAGAAGGGAACTAAACTGTAGCTGTGCAATGTGTGAGAGTCCAACTTTGGACCGCCTACATGCGGAAGAAGAAAAAGAGTGAGCCCAGCTCAGGAGAGAAGGAAGAAGCCCTATTGAAAAGGCCCTAGAGCAGGCGTGGGCAAACTTCAGCCTTCCCTCCAGGTGTTTTGGACTTCAACTCCCAGAATTCCTAACAGCCAGCTGTTAGGAATTGTGGAAGTCCAAAACACATGGAGAGCCAAAGTTTGCCCAAGCCTGCCCTAGAGCCTGCTATTCTTCCCCAGAAATGAGGGAATCACAAAGCACTATCCAAAAAGAGACTTGGCACCTGGAAGTCAATTCGCTCTGCTGCTGCCCAGAAGCACTCCTTTTTTGCACAGTGATTTGTGGACCCCCACAACATCCGGCACTGGGCTTCGCCAGGACAAATCAGGGTTCAAATCTCCACTTGAACATGAAACTTACTGAATGACCTTCACTATTACTCCGTCTGGTTCACCTGGGAATGACTGTTGTGAGTGAACAAGTAAAACAATTGAAATGGTTTCTAAATAGACAGGAGCACCAGTAGATGTAGCGGCAAATTACTGAAGAACAGCCTGGTGCCTGCTTGTTTGGAGGAAACTGTCGGGAATGCTTGAATGTTGGACCTTGACTAGATCACGTATGTCCACATGCTTGGGGATTTCAATGGATTCCCTGTGTAGTCTGACATGGTGGTTGTTAGAGTAGTCCAGCATTTCTGTTTCCAGGTTTCTTCATCAGTGCTCTGCTATGGCTCACTTCTCAGGTTGAATTTGTCAGCAATGCCTTTCATGTTCCTTGATTCGTGTTTGGGCATTGCTGCTGCGTTTGGTGATCCCAGTTTGTCCACAGCTACATGGTATACGGTTGACTCCTGCAGAGGTGAAAGGATCCCTGCAGAGGCCAGCTAATCACCTCCCAACAAAGGATTCCCCCAGGCAGGAAGCAGCCAAGCTTTGAAGCTGCAAGGGCATTCAATGCTAATCAGGTGGTTCATTGCAACATTCACACTTGCCTTCAACAGACAAGAATTCTTTCTTCCACCATGGACATTATTCCACAGAAATATAAACCCCACTTGCCTAGTTTCCAACAGACCTTACAACCTCTGAGGACGCTTGCCACAGATGTGGGCGAAATGTCAGTAGAGAATGCTTCTGGAACATTGTCATACAGCCCGGAAAACCCATAGCAACCCAGTGATTCTGGCCATTAAAGCCTTCAACAACATATAGCAACTGATTATTTAGCAACAAATCTGCCTTATTCACAGCCTCCAGTTCAAAAAGACTCTCTTTCCATGAAGCATCTTTAGGCCTGCAGTCTTGGTCTCCCTCAACCCACAAGGATAAGAAATAATATTATTATATTATTCATTGATCTTCAAATGTGTAAGACTCATGATTTTGCTGCAACAGATACCAGATTGAGGTGCTGTTTATTTATGGGAAAGAAGAGCTCTTGCACCTTTCTTGGACATGTAGAAAAAAGGATTTCAGCTTGCACTACTTGTCACACAACCACCTAACAGGCAACGCCTGCTGAAAGTCTCTTTTTTACACAACCAATAAAATAAATCTGAGGAAAGAGACTTATGTATGTCTGGGAAAGCTTATGCTACCAACTTCTTTGTTTCAGTTAATCTCAACGGTGCTACAAAATCCCTTTTTTGTACTGAAATTCCAGACCAATATGGGTTTTGTCCTTGAATAAAGTGACAGCAGCGCTTTCCACTTTTAAGCCTGCCCAGTTTACTTTTGAGTACAGCTGTGTCCTTAAGATGCCTGCCTTGCTTGTATTTACTTCAGTGTAATTTAAGGGAAGGGTCTTAGGTGTGAATGTTGTTACATCCCGAATATATTATTGCAACGCGCTCTACGTGGGGCTACCTTTGAAGACTATTCGGAAACTTTAACTAGTCCAACAAGCGGCAGCCAGATTACTTACTGGAGCGACATACAGGGAGCATACCACCCCCCTGTTATGTCAGCTCCACTGGCTGTCTGTCCAGTTCTGAGCACAATTCAAAGTGCTGGTCTTGACCTATAAAGCCCTATACAGTTCTGGCCCAGCTTACTTGTCCGAACGTATCTCCTCTTATGTCCCACCTCAAAATTTACGATCTTCTGTGGAGGCCCTGCTCTTCGTCGCAAATGCGCTTGGTGGGGACGAGGGACAGGGCCTTCTCGGTGGTGGCCCCCTGCCTAAGGAACTTGCTCCCCAGCGAAATTAAGTCAACTACTTCCCTCCTTTCCCTTAGGAAAAAGTTGAATACGTGGCTATGGGACCAGGCATTCAGATAAGCATTCGGATAGCAGGTTGACAATAAAAATGATGACATTGCAATGGAAAATGGACTGTGGACCGACTTTGGATTAAGTGTTGATTGTTGCACTTGGACTATTCGTACTATTTTAAATGGTTTTTTAAAATCTAACTTATTGTTTACTTATTAGATAACCATTGTTTTATCTGTTGTATGTACGGGGCATCGAATTGTTGCCAACTGTAAGCCGCCCTGAGTCCCCCTTTGGGGGTAGAGAAGGGCGGGGTACAAATATTTGAAATAATTAATAAATAATATGCATTCCATAGTCTTGGGGGCATATGTTCACTTCCACAAGAGAAGATGGAGGTGGGGGCTTGCTTGTTGGGTGCCTTTAAAGTGTTGTTTTCCTGGGCTGAGAGTGTGTGACTTGGCCAAGGTCACCCAGTGCGTTTCCATAGCTGAGTGGAGATTTGAACTCTGTTCTCCAGAGTCGTAGCCCAACCAATACACAGATGCTCTAGTGCAAGCATAGGCCAATTTCAACCCTCTACGTGTTTTGGACTCCAACTCCCACAATTCCTAACAGCCTACTAGCTGTTAGGAATTGTGGGAGTTGGAGTCCAAAACACCTGGAGGGCCAAAGTCGGCCCAAGCCTGCTTTTGTGTGATGAAGTCCTAAACTTTTTGCCAACTTCGTGAAACTTTGAGTGCTCTACACCGTAGGAGACCACTTTGTTTTGATGCTGGGTCTCAATGTTTTGGAATCCTAAGAGCTGCAGTTTGTGGAGTTAAGACAGAGAAGGCAAAAAGATCTTGACAAATTGCAGCTCCCAGGATGCCACCGACTTGAGCTTTGGCCTCCCTCTTGAAGTCGAGACGCCTGCACTTGGCTCCCTTCTTCCCTCCCGGGCTGAGTGGCGTGACGAGGGGTGGGCTTCCCTGCTTGGCCCCCCTCCTCCTCCTCCTCCCTCGCCAAGGCTCCCCTTCCCCTTCCTGCCTTGCTTCCACCTCTTGGGGACTCACCGGCGGCGAGCTGCAAGGCGGCGCCGGTGCTGAGCGGCCGGGCCCAAGGCCTCAGAGGCGGGCAGAAGCCACGGCAGAAGGCCCCCGGGGGCAAGGAGCCCGGCAAGGCCCGCTGCAGCGCCCGCCAAGCCGCCGCCACTGCCATCGCGGGCCGGGCCAGAGAAACGGAAAGCCGAGCGAAGAGGAGGCGGCGCTTCCCTGCCGGAGGGGCGTGGCCTGGCGCGCCTCGGTGGGCGTTTCCATTCTGGAGGAGGAGGAGGGGGAGGAGGAGGCGTGCAGTGGGTCGGCCTCCCTGGTTGGGCTCTCGGGAGCCTCATCTTGAGATCATCTCATCATATGGATCTCCTGATCAAAGGCCGCCTTCCGCACAGTAGCAAGGACTAGAGCAGCGTTTCTCAACCTGGAGGGTCATACCAAAGCTGGCTGGCACAACCTGGGGATCACGACCAGATACAGTGAAGACAATTGCCCTTGCGCTTTGCTACTCTGCTGCTATTATATATTTATTTATTTATTTATCGTGTCAGGAGCAAGCCAAACAGTTGTGTTGCATTTTTTAACAAACAGACAAACAAACAAACAGACAAAAGCACAAAGTTTGCAAGCTTGGTAGTTGATTAAATGTCCTTTGACCAGTAGTTGCCCACTTGGAGTGCCTCTAGAACAGTGGTTCTCAACCTGTGGGTCCCCAGATGTTTTGGCCTTCAACTCCCAGAAATCCTAACAGCTGGTAAACTAGCTGGGATTTCTGGGAGTTGAAGGCCAAAACACCTGGGGACCCACAGGCTGAGAACCACTGCTCTAGAATCATAGAATCAAAGAGTTGGGAGAGACCTCATGGGCCATCCAGTCCAACTCCATTCTGCCAAGAAGCAGGAATATTGCATTCAAACCACCCCTGACAGATGGCCATCCAACCTCTGTTTAAAAGCTTCCAAAGAAGGAGCCTCCACCACACTCCGGGGCAGAGAGTTCCACTGCTGAACGGCTCTCACAGTCAGGAAGTTCTTCCTCATGTTCAGATAGAATCTCCTTTCTTGTAGTTTGAAGCCATTGTTCCCTGTCCTAGTCTCCAGGGGAGCAGAAAACAAGCTTGTTCCTCCTCCCTTTGACTTCCTCTCATATATTTATACATGGCAATTATCTCTCATCCTCCTCTTCTTCAGTTCAGGCTAAACATGCCCAGCTCCTTAAGCCGCTCCTCATAGGGCTTGTTCTCCAGACTCTAGTGTTACTATAAGAAGGTCCTCCATTGTGCATGTAGCAGGGCTCAGGTTGCATTGCAGCAGGTGGTCTGTAGTTTGCTCTTCTCCACACTCGCATGTCGTGGATTCCACTTTGTGGCCCCATTTATTAAGGTTGGCTCTGCATCTCGTGGTACCAGAGCACAGTCTGTCCAGCACCTTCCAAGTCGCCCAGTTTTTTGTGTGACTTAGATGTTGCTCTGAGACATGCCGCATTATCACGGGGTGTCTGCGCCCAACACCACTGGAGAAATTACATTGTTTAGCTGGTATTGCACCACCTGACATCTGCTGGAAAGTAGCAACTTGGGATGCAAGGAGCCATGACAAATAGTATAGAAACATACAAAGGGGTCAGACAAGGGTGTATATTAGCACCACTGTTATTCAGCTTATACGTAAATGATCTCCCCGAACAGTTGAAGGACCCAGAGGTACACATGCCTAAGCTGTGCAATACACATTTCAACATCCTTCTATATGCCGACGATATGATTTTACTATCATATTCGCAAGTTGGGCTACGTAGACTGCTGAGAAGGTTTAATTCCTATTGTCATAACAACGCTCTAACTATTAATAAATCAAAGTCAAAAACAATGGTATTTGGCAAACGACGTAACAGACATAGATGGTTCCTGGATGATGAACCAATAGAGCAAGTTTGCACTTTCACATATCTGGGAATTGTTTTTTCTGAGACCGGCTCTTGGCTACCACACCATCAAAAAAGTTCAGTTAGGGCAAGAGTGCGTGCAAATCAACTACTTAAACTGACAAATCACAATCAACCAGGATCCTTAGACCCACTTCTCAAAGTATATAAAGCAAAGGTTACTCCCATGCTCTTGTACGGAGCTGAAGTTTGGGGTCTAAACCAGGTACCATTATTAGAGCAATCACAATCACAGCACCTGCGAAGTTTCCTAGGAGTGGACAGGACGACCCCAGCTGCCGCAGTAAGAGCGGAACTGGGAGTACACACAGTGGATGGCTTATCCAAAATCAGGGCCTACAACTACTGGGCAAAACTGATGGCCATGGAAAATGATAGACTCCCCAAACTGTGCCTGTTAGAGCAGATAGAAAATCAACATCAGACCTCTTGGTTAGTTCTCCTGACAAAATACATCAAGAGCTGTGGACTTCCGACTCGGTATCCGAATCTCTTAGAAGTGTTAGACCCAAAAATAGTTGCTCAACGAGTATTGGATATAGAAGGCCAAAAAGATATCGCTACCCTCAGTAAAGCTGGCTCACTGAAATGGTTAGGCCGCTTTAAACATACTTTCCAAACTGCTCGATATCTAAAAACAGAAATGCCTAAACACCTTAGGAGGGTATTTACCAGAGCTCGTTTTGAACAGCTGGATACAATGGACAAGCACGGAAGGTTTAATCAAGTCCCATACAACGAACGATTTTGTATTTGTGGAGCACCAGAGGTGGAGGATATCACACATGTATTGTTCAACTGTGAGCTGTATAAGAAAGAGAGAGACCATTGCCTTGGACCATACATTATTCAAAAAACACACTGGGACCCATATATTAAAACCTCATTTTTGTTGGCCGGACAGAACCCTAAAATAACACACAAAACAGCCCTTTTTCTATTCAAAGCAACACAGCTAAGAATTGCACATTTAGAATCAATTGGAGTAAACTGTGGAGGTGACGCAGACATTTGATCTGAACGAGATCCTGTTGACAGCTTGTTTATTTTAACTCCTTTTATACCGAGGGTTGTATGTTGCATGTATGACTATGTATGACTATGTGTTAATTGTGTTATGTGTTAAATGTTTTGATACGGCCAATAGGCCAATCAATAAAACGGATCTATCTATCTATCTAGCAACCAATAGTGAAAGGACCAAGGCAGTGACATCTCCAGCTCATCCCTTGTTTGGGTATCAGCCAGCATGTCAGCGACTTAAATCAAGAGTTTTCTAAGATCTATAGAGACACTCTCTGGAACACCTCAGCAAGCGAGAGTCCAAAAGTGGCAGGCTCAAACCCAGAGCCTCAATCAATGGCTGATACCAAATGAGAGACTCCCCCCTGGGCACACAGAAAACTGGGCGACTTGGAAGGCACTGAACAGACTGCGCTCTGGCACCACGAGATGCAGAGCCAACCTTAAGAAATGGGGCCACAAAGTGGAATCCACGACATGCAAGTGCGGAGAAGAGCAAACCACTGACCATCTGCTGCAATGCAACCTGAGCCCTGCCACATGCACAATGGAGGACCACCTTGCGGCAACATCAGAGGCACTCCAAGTGGCCAGATACTGGTCAAAGGACATTTAATCAACTACCAAGCTTGCAAACTTTGTGTTTTGTTTGTTTGTTTGTTTGTTTTTAATGCAATACAACTGTTTGGGTTCGCTCCTGATACGATAAATAAATATCTTGAGATCATCCTATCACATGGATCTCCTGGTCTAAGGCCTTCTTCTACACAGCAGCAAAGACTAGAGCAGTGTTTCTCAACCTGGGGGTCAGGACCCGGGGGGGGGGGGTCGCAAGAGCGGTATCGGAGGCAACACCAAAGACAATCAGAAAACACCATATTTTCTGTTGATCATGGAGGTTTTGTGTGGGAAATTTGGCTCAATTCTATCATTGGTGGAATTCAGAATGCTCTTTGATGGTAGGTGAACTATAAATCCCAGCAATTACAACTCCCAAATATCAATGTCTATTTTCCCCAAACTCCACCAGCGTTCACATTGGGGCATATTGAGTATCCATGCCAAGTTTGGTCCAGATCCATCATTGTTTGAGTCCACAGTGCTCTTTGGAGGTAGGTGAACTACAACTCCAAAACTCAAGGTCAGTGCCCACCAAACCCTTCCAGTATTTTCTGTTGGTCATGGGAGTTCTGTGTGCCAAGTTTGGTACAATTCCATCGTTGATGGAATTCAGAATGCTCTTTGATTGTAGTTGAACTATAAATCCCAGCAACTACAACTCCCAAATGACAAAATCAGTCCCTCCCCCAACCCCACCACTATTCAAATTTCCGCATATTGGGTGTTTGTGCCGAATTTGGTCCAGTGAACGAAAATACATCCTACATATCAGATATTTACATGATGATTCATAATAGTAGCAAAATTACAGTTATGAAGAAGCAACAAATATAATATTAGGGTTCGGGGTCACCACAACGTGAGGAATTGTATTAAGGGGTCGCAGCATTAGGAAGGTTAAGAACCACTGGACTAGAGCATCTCTTCCAGGCATGGGCAAACTTCAGCCCTCCAGGTGTTTTGGACTGTAACTCCCACAATTCCTAAGAGCCTACCAGGAGTTGAAATCCAAAACACCTGGAGGGCCAAAGTCTGCCCATGCCTGCTTTAAAGCGCACAGCCAGAGAAGTCCTGGACCTCACTACTACAAATCCCAGAACTCTGCAGGAGGCAGCAGCTGGATTTGGTATTGTTCCATTATCTGGGTGGAGGCTAGACAGAGGATAGTCCAGTTTAGGGGGCTGAAGTTATTAGAGAATTTATCTGTTTTCCTGTTATTCCCCCCACTCATGTTGCCATCGTCAAAACAACTATCACTCATGGTATAATATGTAAATATTTGTATTTGTAATAGTAAAGGTAAAGGTTTTACCCCGACATTAAGTCCAGTCATATCTGACTCTGGGGGTGGTGCTTATCTCCATTTCTAGGCCAAAGAGCCAGTGTTGTCCGTAGATACCTCCAAGGTCATGTGGCTGGCATGACTGCATGGAACACCATTACCTTCCTGCTGAAGCAGTACCTATTGATCTACTCACATTTGCATGATTTCAAACTGCTAGGTTGGTAGAAGCTGGGGCTAACAGCGGGAGCTCACGCAGCTCCCTGGTTTCAAACCTGTGACCTTTTGGTCTGCAAATTCAGCAGTTCAGCGGTTTAACCCACTGCACCACCAGGGGCTCCTGTATTTGTAATATGGCATGGAAATTTGGAAAACATTATGACCTCTGAGGCTGGATTTACACTGTCATATAATCCAGATTATCCCCATTACCTACTTTGAACTGGATTATATAAACATTACCTACTTTGAACTGGATTATATGAGCCTACACTGCCATATAAATGCATTCAAAGCAAAACATCTAGATTTTATATGGCAGTGTAGAACAGGCCTTAGTTCATTGCATGATAACACACCTGCTGAAATTCCCTCCTCCATAATCATGAAGGATGTAAGAGCCCCGTGCAGTATTTGCTTGGTAACCCTAAGACTGCTACAAGGAGATCCGGGTGGTGGTGGTGGTGGGACGACAAATCTTGATTCAACTTCAAAATGATAGAGCTTATTTAAAGCAGTGGTATCCAACTTTAGGTCCTCCAGATGTTTGGGATTCCAACTCCAGCTTACCCAAGTCTCGGGAATTCTGTAAGGTTAAGCCCAAAACACCTGGACACTACTGGTCTAAAGTTATCTCCATACAGAAACTACAGAGACTTTCTCAAGAGACTAAATGTATTCTTAGAGCAGGCATGGGCAAACTTTGGTGCTCTCTCCAGATGTTTTGGACTTTAACTCCCACAATTCCTAACATTGGCTGTTAGGATGCCAGTTAGGATGCCAAAACAGTTCCCTGATAGAAGTGCATTGTAACTTCAAATGGAGAAAGTAGATCTATAAAATAAAGGACTCCTCTGACACCCTGCTATGCAATAACAATGCAGAATGCATGGAGGCTCTAAAATGAAAGGGCAATCTACATTTAATACACAACATTCCCATTTTGTAAGAAGAAACTTGTGTCCTCCTCTTCTGAGGAGAAGGAGGTAGAACAGGAGGATGAAGATGTAGAAGTTGGCAATTTGGGGCCAAGGGTTGAAGAGAAAGAAGAGGGCAAGGAAAACATACTGCCCATTCCTACGTTTCAGGAATGCCAAAGGGCGAAATAAAAAAGGTGAGCTAGAATTGCTGCATAATGCTGAGCAATCAAACCTCACCCTAGGAACACCTGTGCTGGGAGCTGAGGGCTATAAATCACAAGTAAAGCAAATGGTTAATGCTGGCAGCAGTTGTTCTACTTAGTGCTTCCTTGCTTGCATCTCCAGCGTTTGCAAAGTGCGTTGCAAAGATTTTTTGCCAAAGACTCTTGTTTCATGTCTGATGTAAGACTTTTGCTTTGCTTTTGGGATTTACCTTCTGATCCTTTGCTGCTGTTTGTTATATTATTATCATTTTGCTGAAGTAAAGCTTTTTAAAGTTGCTTTAACTCTTGTTGTAAGGTTGTTTCTGGTGGAAAACAGGACAAAACTACAGTATTTCATTGATCTGATAGCCCCATGACACATTGGTTGCTTTATTATATTGTGTAGTATATCACACTGCAGACAAAATACAGTAAAGTGGAGTAAGGCCAGCCATTTGATGCTGTGACACTTATTTCTACATTTTTCAGTACAGGATTAAGGCTAAAGTCTTAAATGCAACAATTTAGAGCTCAGAGTCTGAAACGTTCTTCAGGTCTAGCGTTTCACAAACACAGGAATCATGATACTGAAAGGCAGCTGTAAACTGAAGTGATAAGCAAGGCATCCTTCTGGCAGTGTTCAGTTGCGCACAAGTTCTTCCAGTGGCTTATCTTGGCCCGTTTTCTGATCATTTTTGCATCGAATGCCAAGGAAACTTGACATTTTCTTCAACATTAGATCGACTATCTCTTCCTCTTCTGAAGCCTTAAAAACCACAAACACATGCACATTAATGGATTGCTGCACAAACAAACATGATAATAGATATCATAGAGTTGAAGGGTATGGGTTTGCCATTGGGTTCCCACAAGTTGGGAATGATTTGGAGACACAACTGTAACAGCAGCAACATACAGAAAGCTATACATGTCACGGCAGGCTGGAACCTCAAAAGCTACAATTCACAAAATACACCTGTGAACAAACCTGATAATGTTTCTGCTCCTCACTGAAAGCGACAAGGATAACTGAAATGAAGAGATTCAGCACCACAAATGTCATGAAAATGATGCAGGAGCCAATTAAGAAGGAGCCCAAAATAGGATTGTAGTCCAAGACCTGAAATATATACATAAAATAGCAATCAGGTATTTCCTATCCTAAGGAGCGGAGAGAAAACTGTAAAGGATCAAAAACTTACAGGAGCTCATGCCTCATGTAAACATAAATGCTGCAGGCTTAATGCTGAACAAGATATGATAAATATTTCATATAAAAGTATTTATTCTGTAGCTAAGTAAAAGGGATGTGCTTTTAGGGCACTTTAGTAAAGGTAAATGTTTCCCCTTGATATTAAGTCCAGTCAAGTCTGACTCGGGGGGGGGGGGTGTGGTGGTGGTAATCACCTCTACTTCTAAACCGAAGAGCCTAAGTTGTGAGGCTGGCATGACTGCATGGAACGCTGTTACCTTCCCGTCAAAGTGGTACCTATTGATAGACACACATTTGCATGTTTTCGAACTGCTAGGTTAGCAGAAGCTGGAGCTAACAGCGGGAGCTTACTCTGTCCCGTGGATTCAAACCGCCAACCTTCCGATTAGCAAGTTCAGCAGCACAGCAGTTTAACCTGCTGCACTACCGTGGCCCTACCTGTAATGATGCACATTACCATCAGCAAAATAGAACAATGAACAACATACTAATGTAAATAACAAGACAGCAATGCTATGCTTATTGCCTTAGAAATACCATAAGCCCTACTGAGTTCAAAGGATCTTTCTTCCAGGTAAGTGTTAGGATTGCAGACTACCATGTCTTATCTTTAAAACATCACATTCGGGGAGTATGTGATCCTTCAGGGGTCTTTAAACAAAGGTTGGTCAACTTTCAGGGGTGATTTAGTTGCATATTTCTGCATGGCAGGGAGCCTGACAAGATACTCTTCTGACCATTCCAACTCAAGATTTTAAGGTTTTTTTTAATTCTAAAAGAATATATCTAGACACAGTACTTTTTGGACTACAACTCCTAGAAACATTTAGCCAGTTGATTGGAGGAATCTGGGGATTTGTATCTAGAAATACATTTATCTATGTTCTGCATAGGATCCCCTAGTGGTGCAGCAGGTTAAACCACGGAGCTGCTGAACTTGCTGACCAAAAGGTTGGCGGTTCGAATTCAGGGAGCAGGATGAGTTCCCACTGATAGGCCCAACTTCTGCCAACCTTTGATTTACGTGAGTAAATCAATAAATACTGTTCCAACGAAAAGGTAATGACGCTCCATGCAGTCATGCTGGCCACATGACCTTGGAGGCATCTATTGACCACCTCTTCAGCCTAGAAACGGAGATGAGCACCACCTCACAGAGTCGAACACGATTAGACTTAATGTCAAGGGGAAACCTTTACCTTTATGTTTTGCATAAGACTGGTCTCTTGGTGAGCTTCTTTTGGAAAATTATTTGCAGAGTGGCAACAAGACACCTTCAGCAGTGAAAGAGTGAGAGGTTTAAGGAGAAAGGACTCCAATTATGATCATAATATTCCTTTGATATTTTTAAATTGCCTGTGTTTGTCTTTTCCTGAGAACCGGTGTATTTATTTTTGCTTTGGTGACGCACACATTCTTGTTAATTGGTCACTTATTGTTATATTGTTTTAGTAAAATAGTTTGTTGGCTACTAAGCACACTTCTGGAATGAGCTTCATGTATTCCAAGTAGACTGGAACGTAATTAATCATAATCTTTTTTATATACATATACGGGTTTTAAACCACGTCATTGGATTTTGCAGTAGCAGATTCCTAGCATAGTTTAGTGTTAACATGCAATGTTACTTTTACTTAAGTGATATTTGTCGTTACCATTCTAATGTAGCACAAATCCCATGTAAAATCATGCTATGTATTTTTGACATTAATATTGAAATATTAATATTAATATTGACATTAATATTGAAATCTGAAATATACTCAGGAAATAATACTACATATTTTTGACATTAATATTGAAATCTGGAATATATACAGAAAGTCTGTGACCTGCCTTGAGCAATGAGGAGAGGCGGGTAAGAAATGAAATTTCTTCTGCCTGGTTCTACTAAAAAAAACACCCCAATTCCGGCCCAGCTTACTTGTCCAAATGCATCTCTTCCTATGAACAATCTAGAAGCTTAAGATCATCTGGGAAGGCCCTGCTCTCAATCCCGCCTGCCTCACAAGTGCGATTGGCAGAGACGAAGGACAGGGCCTTCTCAGTGGTGACACCCCGGCTATGGAACTCACTGCCCAGGGATATTAGATCAGCCCCCTCCCACCTGACTTTCTAAAAAAAGTAAAGACCTGGCTCTTTGAGCAAGCTTTTGAGAATGTAGTGAAATAGATAACACAGGACTATGAATGATGAACATGGAATGGCTAGACGATGTTACTAGATAATGGTTTTAACAGAATGACACTGATGATTATATGCTTTAACGGTTTTTATATAAGTTTTATATTGTAATGCTGATTGTTTTTAATAGCACTTTTATGAATGCCTGACATTGAATTTTACCAATCTGTAACCCGCCTTGAGTCGCTGTATGGCTGAGAAAGGTGGGCTATAAATATCGCAAATAAATAAATAAAGGTTTTCCCTTGACATTAAGTCTAGTCATGTCCGACTCTGGGGGGTGGTGCTCATCTCCATTTCTAAGCCGAAGGGGCCAGCTTTATCCGTAGACATCTCCAAGGTCCTGTGGCCAGCATGATTGCATGGAGCCCCGTTACTTTCCCACCAAAGCAATACCTATTGATCTGCTCACATTTGCATGCTTTCTAACTGCTAGGTTGGCAGAAGCTGGGGTTAACAGTGGGAGCTCAACTCACTTTGCAAAATCAAACCGCTGACCTTTTGGTCAGCAAGTTCCACAGCTCAGCGGTTTAATCCACTGTGCCACCAGGGGCACTACTAAGAAGGGCCAAATTCTCCCTTCTCTGCTGAGTTAAATGAGTTCAAATTATGTTTGTAGCACCTGAAGAAAGCTAGTGGGAAGGTTGGTGGCGGAAAGAGAAACTAGGACATTTTAAAAGAAAATTGGGAGGACTTCTCAAATCAGAACAGTTGGGGGACACAAAGGCTTCCCGCTAACAAGTCCCTGGCCTCCCTCTCATCACTGGCCAGAGTTAAAGGAGTCGATAGAGGCAGCTGCTGGCACAAAGGCCAATAAGGGAAGTGAAAAAGAGCTGATAGGGGGGGGGGGGGGGAAACCTTTGAACATTGGTGGTGGAGAACTGGAGGAGCAAAGTTTATGGGAGTAGTATCTAGATAGCAGAGTGAAAAGATAAGCCATGAGGGCAAGGGCATTTAAAAGTACTGAAGGACAGGAAGTTTGTACTGTAGAGGATGCAGGAAGTTAGTATCATTTGGCTCCAAATTGTTTTATTTAGTAGATGCAATAATTTCATTAATGCAATGTTTTTCATGCGAGCTTGCCTTTAAAAGCTTTCTGGATACACTTGCTCTGACTAGCCATAGGGAACAGTCTCCCAGGGTGCAGCTACATTGTAGAATTAATGCATTTTGACACCACTTTAATTGCCATCACTCAATGGGATTTTTTTTCTTTTGTCATGTCAGGAGCTACTTGAGAAAACTGTAAGTCGCTTCTGGTGTGAGAAAATTGGCCGTCTGCAAGGATGTTGCCCAGGGGACGCCCAGATGTTTTGATGTGTTACCATCCTTGTGGGAGGCTTCTCTTATGTCCCCGCATGGTGAGCTGGAGCTGATAGAGGGAGCTTATCCACGCTCTCCCCGGATTCGAACCTGCAACCTGTCAGTCTTAAGTCCTGCTGGCACAGGAGTTTAACTCACTGCGCCACCGGGAGCTCCTACTCAATAGGATGGAACCATGGGATTTGCAGTTTGGTGAGGCACCAGCACTGTTTGGCAGGAAAGGTTAAAGAACTTGTATTTATTCCTTTGACCAGAAACAAGCAACTTGGAGTGCCTCTGGTATGGCTGTGAGAAGGTCCTCCATTGTGCATGTGGCTGAGCTCAGACTGCATTGTATTAGGTGGTCTATGGTTTGCTCTTCTCCATATTCGCATGCTGTGCATTCCTCTTTGTGGCCCCAAATCTTAAGATTAGCTCTGCATCTCATGGTGCCAGAGTGCAGCCTTTTCAGCGCCTTCCAGGTCGTCCAGTCTTCTGTGTGCCCAGGAGGGAGTCTCTCATCTGGGATCAGCCACTGATTGAGATTCCGACTTTTAACCTGCCACTTTTGCTGAGGTGTTCCTGCGAGTATCTCTGTAGATCTTAGGAAGCCATGTCTTGATTTAAGGCATTGGCTTCCTGGCTGGTATCTGAACAGAGGATGGGCTGGAGATGTCAATACCTTGGTCCTTTCATTACGGGATGCTATTTCCTGACGGATGTCAGGTGGTGCAATACTGGCTAAACAGTATAATTTCTCCAGCAGTGAAGGGCGTAGACATCCTGTGATAATGTGACAATGTCTCATTAAGAGCCACATCCACTGTTTTAACATGGTGATATGTATTCCACACTGGGCATGCGTATTCAGCAGCAGAGTATTTCTTGGGAAGACAGGCGGACAAATGCCAGCATACTGGAAGGAGCAAAGACCACCAGCATTGAAGCGATGGTCCTCCGCCATCAACTCCGCTGGACCGGCTACGTTGTCCGAATGCCCAACCAGCGTCTCCCAAAGCAGTTGCTCCACTCTGAACTCAAGAATAGAAAATGAAATGTTGGAGGACAGGAAAAGAAATTTAAAGATGGGCTCAAAGCCAACCTTAAAAACTGTGGCATAGACACCAAGAACTGGGAAGCCCTGGCCCTTGAGCGCTCCAGCTGGAGGTCAACTGTGACCAGCAGTGCTGTAGAATTTGAAGAGGTACGAATGGAGGGCAAAAGAAATAAATGTGCCAAGAGGAAGGCATGTCAAGCCAACCCCGACCGGGACTGCCTTCCACCTGGAAACCGATGCCCTCACTGTGGGAGAACATGCAGGTCAAGAATGGGATTCCACAGTCACCTACAGACCCACCGCCAGTACACCAAACTTGGAGGACAATCTTACTCAGACAACGAGGAATCACCTAAGTAAGTAAAGTAAGCCAAGCGCAAGGGCAGATGTCTTCACCGTGGCAGGTTGGGCCCATCAGTTTCCATGATTCCACAGGACACTAATCTCTTGGTGGCCCGATTAGTACCAGCATTGCTATTGTTCAGGCACCAAGTGAAAACATGAATATTCATGAAAACTTTACGCCCTTAATCGCTTTTATACAAACCCTTGCATGCACAGGGTTTTAAATCATTTTAAACTATTTTAAATAGTTTATATCTGCCTTTCTGTTCTATTTGCTAATATGTGTTTAGACAATTCCACTATTCACACTGATGAATTTTTATTGCATGTCACCCTAGGATCTCTGCATGGAGCAGGGATATAAATATTTTAATAAAATAAGCCAATTGTTCTGGCTTCATCTCTGCCACTGCTGAGGAAAGAAGTGCTCCCTGCTCAATCCTTTTTCATGGAGAAAAGCTCACAATTTGGTCCAGCCCAGCATTTTAATTGATGCACCCTGATAATGAAAAAATTCCCGTTAGTTTGAACACTTTCATCACTTATACACAATACATTGATATTTTCATATAAATCAGTTATTATAACATCTCTGTGGTTTCATTTTAATAATTCAACCACAACTACAAGAGAAAAAAATCTCTGTACCTCTTCGTAATTGAAGATTCCTAGTTGAAGGCTAACCATTGTCTCTGCCGAATCAAACAGGGTCTTGTAAGAATTTAGCTTCCAGCCATAGATCAAGTTTGTCTGCAAATTCAAAAGAAGAGGAGGAGAGATCTTGCATTTAGGTCAGTTAGGTTTTTTTCATTGCTTATTTTTCCTCTTGTCTTGGAATGGTGTGACGTTTCCAAACTACTTTAGAGACCATGGGAGTACTTTTCAATTAATTATGGTTGGAGACAGACTATATATTAAACAGAGCTCATAGCAGATTGCTGAGCAGGGAAATGAGCCCAACTTTAAGATATAATTACTGCTATAGTCAATTGCTTCATTCCTCTCCTTTGACAAGTTGGACATCATATACAAATTGTCTTTAGAGGTGGTCTCTCTAAACAGAGATGGTACAATGCATCTGAGGGCCCTTCCAGACAGATCAGATCCCAGGATCTGATCCCTTTCTACACAACTGTATAAAATCCAGATTGTCTGCTTTGATCTGGATTAAAGCAGTGTGGACTCAGATAAATCCACAAATAATGTGGATTATCTGCCTTAATGTTCTGGATTATATGGCAGTGTATATGGGCCCTCAGGCTGGATCTGCATTGCCATATAATCCATATTCCCAAAACAGATAATCCAGATTATTTTTGTTGAACTGGATTATAGGAGGCCCTACCTACACTTCTATATAAAATCCAGAGTATCTGTTTTGAACTGGATTATGTGGCAGCATAGACTCATATAATCCAGTTCAAAGCAGATAATGTGGATTGCCTGCTTTGATAATCTGGATTATGTGGCAGTGTAGAAGGGGCCTGAGACGACACTGTCATTTAATCCAATTCAAAGCAGATAATCTGGACTTTATATGGTAGTGTAGGTGAGGCCACAGTTTAGAAAATCCATATTTTCAAGTCCTTCTGTTTTCTTTATGATAGCCTGTGACCCCATGTACACTGCCATATAAAATCCAGGTGATATGCTTTGAACTGGATTATATGGTAGTGTAGATTCATATAATCCAAGGGTCCTCAAACTTTTTAAACAGAGGGCCAGGTTATGGTCCCTCAAACTGTTGGAGGGCCAAATTATAATTTGAAAAAAAATGAATGAATGCCTATGCACATATCTTATTTGTAGTGCCAAAAAAAAAACTCACTTAAAAACAATACAATAATTGAAATGAACAATTTTAAGAAATATAAACTTATTAGTATTTCAATGGGAAATGTGGGCCTGCTTTTGGCTGATGACATAGGATTGTTGTTGTTGTTGATGTTGTTGTTGTGCGCTTTCAAGTAGTTTCAGATTTAGGTTGACCCTGAGTGAGGGCCGGGTAAATGACCTTGGAGGACCTTATCCGGCCCTCGGGCCATAGTTTGAGGACCCCTGATACAATCCATCTGAAATCCACTGTCCTTTGCCCCCCTCCCCTTAAATTAGTTTAAGGCCCCTTCCACACAGCCATATAACCCAAAATATCAAGGCAGGAAATCCCGCCTTATCTGCTTTGAACTGGGCTACCTGAGTCCACACTGCCATATATTATAGTTCAAAGCAGATAATGTGGGATTTTCTGCCTTGATATTTTGGGATATAGGGCTGTGTGGAAGGGCCCTAGCAAACAAAGCTTTGGACAAAATGTGACAAAGGCCCCATATACAGTGCCATATAAAACCCAGAAGAAGCTAACACTATATTGCTATTCATTCTACAAACAAATGCTAGCTGGATTGGCACCTATACTGCAGAATTAATGCAGTTTCAACTGCCATGGCTCAATGCTATGGAGTACTGGGATTTGTAGTTTGGTGGGGCACCAACACTGGCAGTAAAATTTTACTATACACACACACACACACATATGTGTATAGTAAAATTTTACTGCCAGTGTATATATATAATTACAGAGTATATATATAATTACAAACCCCATGGTTCCATAGCATTGAGCCATGAGAGTTAAAATAGTGTCAAACTGCATTAATCCAATAGTATAGATTCACCCTGACCCTTATTCAAACAGTGGTAGCAAGTGAGTGTTCACCACTGCAACTGAGGTTAGTTATCCCTAAACTAACCTCAGTTGCAGTGGTGAACACTCACTTGCTACCACTGTTTGAATAAGGGTCAGGGTGAATCTATTCTATTGGATGTAGCATATACAGATCTGTCCTCGGACAGAGGTGAAAAGTCAATGATTGCCACAGTTTCCACCCACTACCTATTGCCAGAGGCAGTTGCTTCACTCTTCCAAATTATCTCAAAAATATGAGAACAAGCCCTGCATTTATAGATGGGGGAGAAGTCCTACTGACAGCAGGCAAAGCAGAAGGCTTACTCACAGCAATGGAGTAGGCAAGAAACATGATTATAATCACAGTTGCAAATCCCGAGATGTCCCCCCAGGCCCTCTTCAGGGTGGAGGTGATCATATTCAGTTTGGGGTTCAGCCGCAGAAGATGCCAGAGCTTCACTGTGGAGAGAAGTACCAGGAAGGCAATCAGGTAGCCCAGAACTGCGTCAACAGTCGCTGTCTGATTGAAGCTGGCAAACCTGAAACCAGGAAGCATCATCGTGAGACACAACAATGGCAGCCTCTTGAAACTCAGGCCCCTCCACACAGCTGTATAAAATCCAAATTGAATTGGATTATATGGCAGTGTGGACTCAGATAGCCCAGTTCAAATCAGATATTGTGTGTTTGCTTGATATTCTAGGTTATATGGCTGTGTGGAAGGGCCCTCAGTGTCTTCGAGATCTTCAGACTACAACAGCTATCTTGCTCGCTGATGGTGCACTCTAGTACTAGATAGGCAAGTTAAGGCTGATACATGAAATTAGCTTAGGTTCAAACCCCCATTTTGGGGATTTGGGGCAAGGTGTTGTGACCCAGCTGGAGCCTCAGGAAGAAGAAGGTGGGTTTCAGATTCCTGAACATGTTTCTGTTGTTGATACAGACGATGTTGATACTGAAGACAAGGAGTTTCAGTTTCCCATAGCAAGGGATGTTTTGGAAGATGTTTCTGATCTTAGTGAAACTTCCCAGGTGCAGGTGGAGGAGGCGAGCTCTCAGCCTGCCGATTCTCAGGCTGTCGATTCTCAGGGTATTGAGCTAGCCGACCTTAACGGCTCTGCAGATTTAGATAGGGAGGATCGCTTGCAATTCAGAGTTCGCCGCAGTTCGAGGCTTGCTAACAAGAGAGAGGTTAGAGGTCAAAGGAATGTGTTCATGCTGGGAAAGTATATTAAACTAGCTGTTTGAAGTCAACTCTTTGTCAGTGCAACTTCTGCAAACACCCTGGTAACTTCTCTGGATTGCCTTGGTTTTTGGGCAGTGCTTTTGGCTTCTTGGGACTTTGTCTTGTTCTTGGCTCCTTGGGACTCTGTCATGCTGCCATGGAATCTTGTTTGATCAATGCCTTCATGTTGTTTGCCATTGAACTTTGGAAACTTTGCTTTACCATTGAACTTTTGAAACCTTACTTTTATGTTAAAGACTTGCCTTTTTCTTCAATAAACTACAAAACCTTCAGCCTTGGTGTGGTGTTCTGAGAAAGGTGAATCTATCCTGAGTTGCGACACAAGGTAGTTTGCAGGACCGAGAGACTTTCTGTTTCATTCAAAAGACAGAAGAGCGGACAAAGGCTAAGGCAAGGTGACAAAAGGTAAAGGTAAAGGTTTCCCTTTGACATTAAGTCTAGTCGTGTTCAATTCTGGTGGGGTGGTGCTCATCTCTATTCCTAAGATGAAGAGCTGATGTTGTCTGTAGACACCTCCATGGTCCTGTGGTCGGAATGACTGCGTGGAGTGCTGTTACCTTTCCGCTGGAGTTGTACCTATTGATCTACTTACATTTCCATGTTTTCGAACTGCTAGGTTGGCAGAAGCTGGGCCTAACATCCTTAAATACTTTAGGTTTGTGAAATATTTAGATATGTATGTATAAAATCTACAATTTGTATCATAAATGATGGCTAGAAGCCTATATCATGTTATACTTAATACTGAACCAAGTAACTTCTCCTGATCAGACGACCACAAATCGGACAGAAATTTTATTCAACCATGTGCCCAACACCAGCCAGACTCCTTCTCTCAGGTAGCAGATTGGTGGTTGAAGTTACAATGGTAGCAATAGAGTCAAATTATTACTTAATAACGTAAATGAATACAAAACAGTTGCTTATATTTACACAACTGTTTGTTTGGAGTCTCAGATCAGGAGGACTTAAATATAAACGGATACAGCCTAAGTTTACAAATATAAGTATCCTGTTCTGCTACAGTTGCGTAGCTCCCAACTGTTCTGATTTGGCAGGGACAGTCCTGATTAATTAGTTAGTCTTTTTTCCCCAGCTAATTTTTAAATGTCTCAGTTTCTTTAATGTGGTCTTAACGAGCAAAGTTTCTTAATGAGGAAAAACAGACAAGCTAAGAGAAGCTGCAGCAGTTTCAGGCAAAATATATTTTGCAATCAGGCTGACCATAATCCAGTCAGACTTTTTTCCAGGCTAGATCGATACTTCACCATGTCCCAAGATCTGATCTCAGATTACCTGCTTTGAACTGGATTACATGAGTCTACACTGCCAGATAATTTGTTTTCTATATTTTGTTCACCACTTTGAGTCCCAACCATGGGAGAGAAGCAGGATAAAAACAAACAAACAAACAAACAAACAAACAAATAAATAATAAGTCCCAGACTACTTTGGGACTTCCAAATTCAGACAAAAGTTTGGAGCACAATACTCTCGACCTCACAATCATGTTAAAAAGCAAAGTATGGATTGTTGATGTTGCAATCCTAGGTGACAGGAGAATTGAAGAGAAACAACTGGAAAAGCTGACACAAAATGAGGATTTAAAGCTCAAACTGCAAAGACTCTGGTACAAGCCAGTAAAGTTGGTCCCAGTGGTGATTGGCACACTGGGTGCAATGCCTAAAGACCTTGGCCTGCGCTTAAACACAATCGGCGCTGGCAAAATTACCATCTGCCAGCTGCAAAAGGCCACCTTACTTGGGAAATGTCCGACATGTGATCCAATACAACAGCCAGCAGAGTGCTCTTGTCTGCTGCAGACTCATCTTGTTGTGTCTCAAGTAATAATAATAATAATAATAATAATAATCATCATCATCATCATCATCATAATCTGGGATCAGGTCTTGGGATATAGGCAGGTAGATCCAGCCTCAGTTTTTTCCTATCCTATATTATAGTAAGGTTATATTTCATTTGGGTTGCTGTGAGTTTTCCGGGCTGTTTGACTATGTTCCAGAAGCATTCTCTCCTGATGTTTCACCCACATCTATGGCAGGCATCCTCAGAGGTTGTGAGGTCTGTTGGAAACTAGGCAATTGGAGTTTATATATCTGTGGAATATCCAGGATGGGAGAAATAATTCTTGTCTGTTGGAGGCAAGCGTGAATGTTGCAATTGGCCACCTTGGCCAGGCTTTGAAGCTGCAAGGCAATTCAATGTTAATCAAGGTGGCCAATTGCAAAATTCAAACTTGCTCAACAGACAAGAATTATTTCTACCACCCTGGACATTCCATAGATATATAATCCCTACTTGCCTAGTTTTCAACAGACCTCACAACCTCAGAGCATGCCTGCCACAGATGTGGGCAAAGCATCAGGAGAAAATGCTTCTGGAGCATGGCCATACAGCCTGGAAAACTCACAGCAACCCAGTGATTACAGCCAGGAAAGCATTCAACAACACAATATTTTATTTCTTTATCATTTAAAGCTATGGCACAGACAGTTTAGGTAGTACTTCTCTCCCTGTATACTGGGAAGTATACATATACTGGGAATATATTACATATACTGGGATGGACAGTTTGGAAAGTGCTGGGAAAATGGATCCTTACTCATCTTTGTGCTCCTGATAGTAACTGATGTCTCGTGAGCCCAAAATTGTCCGTCTTACAAACACCGATAGGGCACTCCAGCTGATGGTGATGATGGCCAGTTCCAGCAGGTTCCACTTGCTGCGGAAGTAGTTCCATTTCAGAGCCCGAATGAGTTTTCCCTGTTGGAACAAAGTGTTCAGTTACCTTCAAATCATACACAATGTGAGTAGGAATGAGGAGAAATAATGCTATTACATGGCAACTTCACTGAGAAGACTAGCCAAGTGTGACCTCAGATCTTATGGCCAGTAATCAGGACAAATGTGAAATGCTGCAAGAAGAGGGATAGCCTTGCCAACTTTTGTCGCCTGTTAGTGAGCACGTCTCTGTCTTCAGGTGGTCTTACCTGTCCCACCATGTAGTAAATGACAAAGAGGAAGTAAATGACTTCTGCTGCTACCACAAAGATATGCAGGCCATCTGTGTAGGGATAAAGTCGGACACTCTGCAGCTCAGCCCGTGTAAAGAAAGCCCCTGAGAAACCAAAAGCAGAGATCAGTGTTTGACTTCACAGGGCAATCATTCTTCTGAATGTTGAAAGTAGGGCTGTGTGAACCCCAAGTTAAAATATAAAATAAAACTATCTTATCCAGTTGAAATAAAGTCTGCATGAAGAGAAAATAGAGTTCTAAAAACCAGCAAGGCATTCTGCAAGTTTAATAAATTTGTGTGCATGGGGCCATGATACCACAGTGGCTTAAACTGTCAGCTGCAGAAAATCTTGCCAACCAGAAGGTTGGCAGTTCAAGTTGTGGGTCAGGGTGAGCTCCCGCCATCAGCCCTAGCTCCTGTCCACCTAGCAGGAGTAATGTGAGTAGATCAATAGGTACCTCTTTGGCGGGGAGATAAAACATGCCCATGCAGACATGCCAGAAATTCAATTGCGAATGTGTCCACAGACAACAGGCCATACAGCAGCACCCCTCCATGGCCGGAGGTGAACACAGCCTCGAGGGAAGCCTTTGCCTTTGTCTGTGTACTGGCTGTTGTTAATTGTGTAACAGCATTGAAACTTTGCCATATATGTATTCTGTAATCTGCTCTGAGTCTCCCAGGGGAGATAGAATGGAATAAATATAAAGTTTATTATTATTATACTAGCTGTACTCGCCACGCGTTGCAATGGCCAACCTTCCCGCCCTCTTTCTCTCCATCCCTTTTTTTTCTTTCCTTCTCTCGTTCCTTCCTTCCTTCCTTCTCTTCCTCTTCCCTTCCTTCCTCTCTTTTCTTTCCCTTTCTCTTTCTCCCCTTTCTTCCTTCTCTACCTATTCTTGGACTGCAACTCCCAGCAGTCCTCCTAATCGATTTATCTTTCTACCTACCTACCTACCTACCTACCTACCTATCTCTATCTAATCTATCTACCTGGAGGATTGCTGGGAGTTGCAGTCCAGGAATAGGAAATTGGAAATATGCAGGGATTGGGATGCTCTCAAGGAGATCCAAGGAGAAGAAAGCTTGCATCTTGGAAGCAGTGCATTTGGATCATCTTCCTCTCCTAAAGGGCCTGGTCTAGGGGATGCTGGGAGCTGTAGTCCGGAAGCGAATATGCATACGCTATTGTGTGTGTTGTTTGCTGGGGAAGTTGTTTTTGGGCATGCGCTGTAGTGTCTTTTTTTTTAGCTTTTTAAGTCCCTTCAGCTGTGTTTTTCAGTGTTTTTACGAGTAATGGTCACTCATTGGCCTGATAGGTATATTGTATCCAAATTTGGTTTCAATTCATCCAGTGGTTTTTGAGTTATGTTACTCCCACAAACTAACAATACATTTTTATTTATACAGATTACTATTATTAATTTTGAGTGGTTGATCCAGCAGGGTTTCTTTACTTTGTGCAACTGATTCTCTAACAACACAGCAATATGGTACAGAGATGCAGAACACATTGTTCTGCCTTTTTAAAAAAACACACAACCAACTCCACTCACTATGAGTGAAACACTGGAACAAAGAAGAAATTCTCACCTAAGGCATTCGTTTCAAACATAAGGCTTACAATGCAAAACAGGTTCACGTTGGCATTATAGACGGTGAACTCGACAAACACAGCTCTTGTAAAAATATCCAGCCAGGTGTTATCAAAGAGGTACTGGAGAATTCTGCCAAAGAATAAACACATAGACATGAAAACTGTTGATTGATTGTATGTGTATAGCTTTTAGAGGAATTTTAACATTTTGAATCTTTCTGTTTTTAGCTTAATGAATTTGCTAATTGTTTTACATAACTTTTATACATAATTGGACTGAAACTGTGTTGTTAAAGGCTTTCATGGCTGGAATCACTGGATTGCCGTGAGTTTTCTGGGCTGTATGACCATGTTCCAGAAGTATTCTCTCCTGATGTTTTGCCCACATCTATGGCAGGCACAACCTCAGAGGTTGTGAGGTCTGTTGGAAACTTTTGACTGAAATTATTTCATAGTTCTTAATCTGTATAGTTTTAAAATATTACGTTAACCGTACTGAAAGAAAGATGGGATATAAACAGATACAATTCCTTATTTTGTTTGTGGCCAGATCATTTGTAGCTATGTTTTACATAGTTATGAGGCGATGTAGGATTTTGGACATTGTTTTTACTAGCTTCAGTTTAATTAATAGTTTTAATTAGATTTTCAATGTTTGGATGAGTACATTTTAGCTATCTTTGATTGAAATGTTGCAAACCACCTGAGTCCCAGACTTGGGAAAACGTGGGCTATAAATATAAGAATATTATACCTGGAGGCATTCTGGGAATCTGTCCCCAAGTGAATCACGTATCCTCCGCCTCTATAGACAGCCAGTTTGCCCCAGATTGGATGTCCTCTGAGTTCAGACTGGCTCTGATACTGCCAGGCGGAACCAAGTTCAGTGGAGTTGTCAAGGGAAGAGACGTTCCAGTACACTCCATAATCCATTGTATCTTCTGTGTCAAAAGAATAAGGAGCACGGCATTCTCTGACAGTCAGTTGCAGTTTGGGATCAATGGGGCACGTGCCGCTTTTTACCCTAACTTGACGAATCCGTGCGCTACCGACAAGTTTGGAGTTGCCATCTGTGATAAAGCCTTGTTGGGATTTAAGGAGGTGGGGAGAGAGAATAAATGTTTGAAACTACAGCTCAATCTGTGATCCTTTGCAGAACTGTCAAGGTCAATTTGCTCTTTGAGATGGGGAAAACCTGTCCTCCCCTCCCCACTTGTTTCCATATCCCTCCAAACACCAAATTACACCAAAAATCTAAGTACCTGAATGCTCATTGTGCAATTTTTTTCACATTAACACATTCATCCCCCCAGAAAAATGTATCACTTCCAAGCATTGTGTTAAGTTTAAATGCTCAGATGTCCTGTCCAAACACAACGTATCTTCATACCTTGATATGGTCCATATAAATTTTTGATTAAAGTGGCTCTGGCCCATTTGAAGAAATCCTGGTAACTTAAGACTTCTTCAAATCCATCTGTGAAGCTGTGTTCAATATGTTTGTTGAGATAATACGAATTAGGATCTCGCTGTCCATAGGCAACCAAAAGCAACATCCACAAGAATCCCAAGTAGGCTGGAAAAAGAATAACAAACATCAAACAATTTAGGTTTCCAAGCCAAATCTAATGTGTTTGGTCACCATATGGCAAAGGGTTATGATGATCCACCATCCAAACTTTTTTATACTTCTGTAGCTCTAGTTGTCAGCAGTTACAAGTAGAAAGAACCATTTTCTTGATTCCTACTTATTCTGTGATGTACACTGGGAGGCTGTGGTTACCTTTAAGGCAACTTGCGCTTATAGGGAAGCTGGGATCTATGTGCATTTGTGTGTGTGTGTGTGTGTATGATTTTAATATATAATGTATGTTGAGATGGTGAATCTGAGAGAAAACTGACACTGTGTGGAAGAGCTGGTTGATTTTACATTAATGCATAGCACACTGGTAATGTATTCTCGAAGGCTTCCATGGCCTGAATCACTGGGTTGTTGTGAGTTTTCAGGGCCATCTGGCCATGTTCCAGAAGCATTCTCTCCTGACATTTTGCCTGCATCTATGGCAGGGATCCTCAGAGGTTGTGAGATCTGGAAACTAGTTGCTTCTGGAACATGGCCATACAGCCCAAAACTCACAACACACTGGTAATTTTGATAACCATGCTGTGAGACATAGGCACAAACACCCAGTACAATATTTATTAATTTAGGGATTTCAGCCATGGCGATTAAAGGGGAATCAAAGGACTGCACATCCAAATTTTATGCGCTTCCTCATGTGGCACTTGACTCAATCCTTCTGATCACATCCCATGGGCCTTACAATTTTACATGGGCATCTCTATTTTCTTCTGTGAAATTTTGGAGGTTGTATAGCAGGAGTGTTAGTACACTGCTCATTCCTCCATAGAGAAACACAACATGTTAGCAAGGGTTAGGCTGGAAATCTTCTCTTTGACATGCTCAATTTCTTGGAGGGGCTTCTGCTCATTCCTTGAAAAGCATTCAGCGAGTCCCTCTATCCTCAAAAGGCCATTGTTCTGGCCTTTTGAGGAAGAGAAAAGTAACCAGCATTGGTTGGACTTTTCACCATTGCTGCCCCTTTTCCTTGCCTTCAGTGCAGTGATTTCCAACCTTTTTTTTTTTTGATCAGGGACCACTTGACCAGGGACCACTCTCCAACATTAGTACCAAAAGGGTTACTAGTCAGTTTTTGGTCAATTTTAGATTCGGTTTGGTTATTTGGGGTGCTGATTCAGAAAATTGCATTGGATAGACCACATCAGCCCTAGTTTCTGTTATAGAACACATGCCATCCAGTAGTCACCATCTGCTCATGCACAGAAAACCACTCTTAATGGAACACAGAAAACCATCATTAATGGAACTGTGTAGTTTAACTGTTTTGTATATTGATTACTGCTGTTTTTATTGTCTTTGCTGTTTGGAAACCGCTGTGAGTCACCCTCGGGCTTGAGATACAGCGGTATACAAGAATAGTAAATAAAATAAATAAATAAATAATCTTTAATAATCTAGAGTTGATGTGGTGTATCCAATGCAATTTTCTAAATCAGCACCCCAAATAACCCCGGGAACAGGCCTAAAATGAAGACACAAAGGAGCCCCCACTTTCAAGTGCCACATGGAACGGCTCTCCTCAGGGGGAGGGAGGAGAAGCAGCAGTTAGGGGACTTTTTGGGTAGTCAGCGTCTCCCCGCCGGACATCCCTGTTGCCTTAGCACTATAAGAGGGTTTCATGAGACCAGTCGCTCTAGTTGCAATGGTGTAGTAATGATGAGGCTGCAGACCATATTTTAGTTCTTGGGGACCACTGGTGGTCCATGGACCACAGGATGGGAACCACTGCTTTAGTGTCTTATTAGATGGTAAGCCTGGGGGGAGGGAACTAAGGTATTTTTAGGATGCAAGCAGGAAAGAAAGTACCTAAAATTTCTCTTATCAGGGCAAATGCTTTCTGTTCCTTGACTCTATTATTCTTCATTTTCTCAATGTCGGTAGCAGGGGGAGGCTGGTAGATGTTGCTTCTGCTGTCTCTGCGCACCCCAAAGATAGGATTTGAGTCACCTGTGCAGGAAAAAGAAGTGACATCTTATTGGTAGGATGGAATTTATTTGGTATCTAGCCAACCTGGTCTATTGTTGTTGCTGTTATTAAATAATTGACAGATATAACAAAACTCTCAGACCTACGAGTACTTCCTGGCGGATCTTTTGCCCCTCTTTTCCGTTACGAAAAGGGCAGAAATATTACTGGAAGTAAATAGGCAGAACCTAAGGTTTCTTTCTCATTATACAGTTACAGCATTTTTCTGAATGAAGCAGAGAGCGTTTGAGGACTGGGACATCCGTAGGGATACTAAGGTGCTTGTTTGTAAAGCTATTGTCCTCCTGATGTCGAGCACCCCCCCTCCCCCAAAATAAGGGATAGTGACTTATAGTTCTGCAAAGGGCAAGGGCACCAGGCTACACAACAAAGGTTAAGTCTTGGTCACATTGCCAAGGCACTGACAACAAGGATCCCACGAGGCTTTTGGGAAATGGCTGGATCTTGGGACTTCTGCCCTTTTTGAGAGTTGTAGTTTCCAAAAGCGTGAATCAGTTGCAGCACAACTGGGGTTTCATCTGCCAGCCTTCCCAATGATCATGGACTCTCTGCCTTGGACTTCAGTACATACTATCTCCCTCATGAACTTTCCTCAAAGACCTTTTAAAACATTGGACTTCAGGCTTCTTAAAAAAAAAATAATTCTCTTATTAAATATACTTGGAATGTGGGACAAAGATAGGGTTTCGTTGCTATGAAATGCTTATGATTATGAATATATGTATCTTGCTATGGAATATTGCCTTCCCCCTTTTGCCTTTTGCCCTAGAAAATGTGACCCAGGAATGTTGCAATGCTCGAGGGAGAATCCCTGCCTCCCTCGAAACTCTTTTGTTGATCAACTCATTTGCATGAAACAATAGCCATTGATTTCTTTATCTCGTTCTCTGAGCATGTCTGGCGAGATGAGGAAGTTTTATGAGACTCTGGAAAAGAAAATGATTAAAATTACAAAGGGCAGCGTTGATCCCCCTGAGGTCCGCAGCCCAACCCTGTTTGTTTTCTCCCCAAAACTCATCAAGGACAGGAAAGCCTTTCAGATGAAGATCGCGCCTTGCCAGCCAAAAACAAAGCCTCACATTCCAGCTGGCTGGCAATCCCTAATCCCATCATTTCCCCCCCCCCCCCATTGTTCGCGGTCGTCCCGCCTTGCCTGCTTCTGATTCGTCCATCCACAGAAGCGAGGAAAGCCTGCTGATTGGCCCTTCAGGGGTGAAGTTACTTGCTGATTGGCCCAGGGCGAGGCGGGCCGGCAAGCCTCCTCCCAGCTGTTCGCGCTATCAACCAATCAGCGCAGAGACGGGCGGAGAGGGGCGGGCGGGAAATTCAAAAGGTTTTGCTGTATTTTGTCTATAAAAATGCCTGTAAAATGCCTAGCAGTATGCTTGTGGTGGAATGATTCCTGCAATGCATCCAATCTCAGCTGAATGGCTAATAAAACACCTCGGTCGCTGAACTTCTTCCGCTTTTGGTGGGGGATTTATTATTTTAAATATTTTTATCGCTGAAATTGGCTTTTCCTAGCCTCACCAAGGTTTAAGGACACTCTTTGATGCAGTCCTCGGGATCTCCCTAGCTGGGGAGATCCTCCCAAAAGCAGCTCGATATCACTCCCAACCCTGCTATATGCCTGAAAAATGTGGACTGTCTACAGACGTCACATGCGACTTCTGGAACAATTCCATCAGCGCTGCTTCCAGAAAATCATGCAAATCTCTTGGGAAGATTGGCGGACAAATGTTAGCATCCTGGAAGAAGCAAAGAACACCAGCATTGAAGCGATGGTCCTCCGCCATCAACTCCGCTGGACTGGCCATGTTGTCCGGATGCCCAACCACCATCTCCCAAAGCAGTTGCTCTACTCTGAACTCAAGAATCGAAAACGGAGTGTTGGCGGGCAGGAAAAGAGATTTAAAGATGGGCTCAAAGCCAACCTTAAAAACTCTGACATAGACACCGAGAACTGGGAAGCCCTGGCCCTTGAGTGCTCCGGGTGGAGGTCAGCTGTGACCAGCAGTGCTGAAGAATTTGAAGAGGCATGAATGGAAGGCGAAAGAGAGAAATGTTTCAAGAGGAAGGCATGTCAAGCCAACCCCGACCGGGACCACCTTCCACCTGGAAACCGATGCAGGAGAAGATGCAGGTCAAGAATAGGGCTCCACAGTCACTTACGGACCCACCCTGGAAGATTATCCTACTCGGACAACGAGGGATCGCCTAAGTAAGTAAGTAATACAGTTACGGACTTTTGATTGCTATGATTGCCATGATTCCGGCATTAGGAAATCTTGGATTTGTAGTTTGGTAATGTGTGTGTGTGTGTGTAGTCCTCCCCAGACCACATTACCCATAAGGACTCCACAAGATGCAGTTGTGGCAATTAAAATGGAATCAGAAGAGAAATTAAACATTCAGGAAAGCAAAAGAACAGAAACTTACCTGGTATTCAAAATTACAGGCCACAAAGATGGGGAGGAGGACAAAGGATAACAGGAGCTTAGAAAAGGTACATATACCAAGCAACACAAAGAAGGCAGGAGGAGAGAAAGTGAGCTAAAAATACACAAGAGAGAAAAGGCCTAAGTGGATTGAAGAGCTCTGCTTTCAGGGTATGAAACTTCCATTTTCCAAAGGTGATGAGGGAACCTGGCAGTCGTCCAGTTCTCGCTTTATGTCAGGATCCGCTGGATCTTAGAAAGGAAACTCGCACTCACAAATAGGTACTCGGATTTGGAGTTTATTTCAGTCCATACAGACCAAAGCCAAAGCGAGAACTGAGGTTTCCCGCCCAGAGTCTCCAGATCCCCCCTCCTGGCTTCGCCTCCTCCTTCTCCCCCTTGCTTATCAGAGTTTAGACTAAGATTCCTTTTCCCACAGCTTCAAAGCAAAACCCATGCCCAGATGTCCTGCCATAAACCCATCTATCATGACTACCCCCTCTAGTGTCAGGAAGAAGACTTCTTGGAATCTCGAACATGAAGGCACATCCTGACAGGAATACATGAAGAGATGGAAAGAAAATATTGGAAGGAACATAAGAATAGAGGAATGGAAGGAAATTTGGACGAAGAAATTAAAATATACGTATGCAACAGATTTAAAGGAAAAATGGCTAAAAATGGCACATAGATGGTATATGACACCGTATAAATTAGGCAAATGCTATAGTAATGTTAACACAAATTGTTGGAAATGTAGAAAGAAGGAAGGTACTCTGTTCCATATGTGGTGGACATGCGAAAAAGCAAAGTCATACTGGAAAAAATACACAAGATAATGCAGAAGATGCTAGGCATAAATATCCATTTAAAACCGGAATTATTCCTGTTGGGAATGACAACATCAAAAATGGAAAAAATACTGACAAACTACTATTTCTGCTAACAACAGCGGCAAGGATGTGCTACGCAAAATTATGGAAGAAGGAAGAAATATCAGACACAGAAGAATGGCTACAAAAAGTGTACGACATCAGAAATATGGACCGGCTTACATTTCTATTACCCAGAAGTAAGGACAATCCGACACAAGAGACAAATTGGGGAAAAATTACTGATTATTTAAAAGAGATAAAATATAAGACAATCATTTAAACAAAGAAAAATAACCCTAGGAAGAAGGAAGGAGAGAAGTCTATTATGGAAAAAAGAACAACGAAGAGTAAAAGACAGAGAAAAGGAGAACATCTCCACCAAGATACTCAGGAAGTCATGAGGATCTTCAACTTTTTTTTTCTCTTCCCCTTTCCATTCCTCCTTTTCTCTTATTGTTTTCTCTGCTATTCCTCTCACACATTTTTTTCTTTTTTTTTCTATTTAGAAAAAATAGAAAAAAAATTCTATTTTTTTCCATTTTTTTCTATTTTTTTATTTCTATTTTTTCTATTTTTTCTATTTTTTTCTATTCAGTCTTTTTTAGACTGAAAAAGCTGCCCTCAGTTTATACTCGAGTCAAAGTTATTTATTATTTTACTCTGTTATTACTATTATTTTTATTACATTTATTATTTTACTCTATTATTGGTATTATTACATTTACATTATTTTACTCTATTATTATTTTATTACATTTATTTTATTGTTATTATATTTATTATTTTACTTTATTTATTTATTTATTTATAGTTTTTATATTCTACCCTTCTCACCCCGCAGGGGACTCAGGGCGGATTACAGTTACTGCATTTATTATTTTACTCTAAATGTTACTGCATTTATTATTTTACTCTATTATTGGCATTATTACATTTGCATTACTTTACTCTATTATTTATTTATTTATTTATTTATTTGTTTACAGTTTTTATATTCTGCCCTTCTCACCCCGCAGGGGACTCAGGGTGGATTACAGTGTACACATATATGGCAAACATTCAATGCCAATTTTGACATACAACATATACAGACATAGACAGAGGCTATTTAACTTTTTCTGGCCGCCAGGGGAGCTGTCGCTTTCATCGTCCATCTGCGACACTGATGTTATTATTTTATTACATTTATTTTATTCTATTTATTTTTATTATTATTATTATTACATTTATTATTTTACTTTATTGTTGTTGATTACATTTATTATTTTACTTTCTTTATTATTATTGGAAGGATACGTAAGCACATTTACACTGAAAAAGGTTAGAATAATTGTTTAATCAAAGTTGGTCGGTCTTATTTTAAATTACAGATTTATGTAAACATTGAAAAACATTTAACCTACTGTTTCCTCAGTTAAGGTAATTTTATTGGTATCTATATTTATTTTGTATTACCAGTAGCTGCTGCATTTCCCACCCTCGACTTATACTCGAGTCAATACTTTTTCCCATTTTTTGGTGGTAAAATTAGGTGCCTCGGTTTATATTCGGGTTGGCTTATACTCGAGTACATACGGTAACTCTCTAGTGTGAAAGGGCCCCTAGTCTGTGGAAAACCTTGCTTCCTTCGGTTTGGATAGCATTCTCTCTCACTGTCTTTCACTTGTATTTTGTTTTGTGAAAGGAACATGATCTATACCACAAAATGTTTTTTTCTATCCGCTATGCTATGTACATAGATGCACACAATTTACATCACAGTCCTCATATTTGGTATGTATTTGCCTCAGAACGATATGCACATATCTTGTGTAACTGTTCCTGGGAGAGATCGGAACTATAGAATCATAGAGTTGGAAGAGACTTCATGGGCCACTCAGTCCAACCCCCTGCCAAGAAGCAGGAAAATTGTATTCAAAGCACCCCCACAGATGGCCATCCAGGCTCTGTTTAAAAGCTTCCAAAGAAGGAGCCTCCACCACACTAAACTTTATTAAACTTTATATTCTTCTATATACTGCTTGGGAGACTCTCTTCAAGTCTCCCAAGCAGTAAAAATGCCCAGTATGAATGTGTAGCGTTATTAAGAAATATGTGCTTATTGGAAAGGCGGGGGGGGGGGGGGGAGGGAGTCAGACAACCAATGTTATGATATTTTTAATGAGTTACCTGCAGTAGACAATGACCCATCGATGGCAGTGTTCTCTTCATCTTCCTGCTCCACATTTTTAAGCACCAAAGCAAAGAAAGCAGCAAATCCTAGAACCTGAAAAAACACCAGAAAGATAAATCTGGCACTGGATTCAGTGTTAAACCAGCAATTCTGACATCCTGCATACTTTCCAACTTTAGTGATTTGACTGGGACAGTTTTGAGTAATTCTTTACTGTCCCACTTTTTCAGCTATTTTTAAAATGTCCCAGTTTGCCATCTTGACTGCATGTAGGTTGCTTGGTCACACGTGTCCCTATTTTCACTGTGAAATGCAGGAGGGTATGTATCCTGTCACTACTTTTGTACTGACATGAAAGAGAATGAAGCTGACTGTTTTGTATTCTACATGGAGACTAGACCATGAACAAATAGAGTCAAACTAGGAACTGAAACTGGTATAACCGTTGTCGTTTCTCCTCTGTACTATAGAAAAAAAAACCCAGTGGAACCACCTTTGTTTTATTAAGACATTGGAAATTATTTGTTTAAAATCATGAACCGTTTCTAAGTTTTCTGGCCTAGATGTAATTGTTTATTCCAAAAACAGCAGAACTGTAAAAGAATAGTGATTTCCCATATATACTTGAGTATAAGCCAAATTTTTCAGGCCTTTTTAAAAAAGTTGACCCCCCCCCCCCTCGAGTCAAAGCTATTTATTATTTTACTGTTATTGTTATTATTATTATTATTATTATTACATTTATTATTTCCCTCTATTTATTATTATTGTTTTTATTACATTTACAGTATTTTACTCTATTATTATTTGCATTACATTTATTATTTTACTCTATTTATTATTATTACGTTTATTATTTTACTTTATTATTGTTGTTATTATTACATTAATTATTTTATTCTCTTTCTTATTATTGGAAGGATACATAAGCACATTTACATAGAAGGAGGTTAGAATAATGGTTAAATCAGAGTTGGACAGTCTTATCTTAAATTACCGTTTTATGTAAATATTCTAAAACATTTAATCTACTGATGCCTCAGTTGATGTAATTTTATTGGTATCTATTTTTATTTCGAAATTTACCAATAGCTGCTGCATTTCCCACCCTCAACTTATACTTGAGTCAATACGTTTTCCCATTTCTTTGTGGCAAAATTAGGTGCCTCGGCTTCTATTCGGGTCGGCTTATACTCGAGCGTATACAGTATATGAATGAACAAGTACGCAAGTTCTCTTTGAAATCTATCAACATCTCTCTCCCCTACCACATCTTACAGTAGAAGATGTTGATCCTTGCCTTTAATTTAAACCAGGGGTCCACAAACCTTTTAAACAGAGGGCCACGTCACAGTCCCTCAAACTGTTGGAGGGCCAGATTATAATTTGAAAAAAAAAATGAATGAATTTCTATGTGCACTGCACATATCTTATTTGTAGTGCAAAAAAGACTTTAAAACAATACAGTAATTAAAATGAAGAACAATTTCAATAAATATATGTCTTAGTATTTCAATGGGAAGTGTGGGCCTGCTTTTGCTGATGAGATAGGATTGTTGTTGTTGTGTGCTTTCAAGTCATTTCAAACTTAGGTTGACCTTGAGCGAGGGCCGGGTAAATTACCTTGAAGGGCCATATTTGGCCCCCGGGCCTTAGTTTGAGGACCCCTGATTTAAAGGCAGGACAATGAACTCAACCCTGATGGTGTGGGAAATATATCAACTCCTTCAAGCAGGAAAAGGAGTGTTGACCAAACTTAGAGACAACTCTGAATTGGTTTTGATAATGAACTGACAGAGAAGGGGGAGATCTAATGATTGTAACAGAAAACAATGTTTTGCTGCCTGGTCGGTTGGCACTGTGGGATGAACCTGTTAATTCTGGTGAAATGTAAGCCTGGTTCTCCTGTTTGTTCACCATCCCAGTTGTGCTCAAATTCTGTCTACTCAAAGACACAAATCCATATAAAAAGTATTTTTTAAAATCATAAATGGAGCTAGTGACATCAAGTCCCACTTGCTTCAACTGAGTGGTGGAAAAAAGCCTACCTTTAAGGGCTGTGTAATGAAAATGCTTTCAAAGAAGGAGATAGCCATGGAGATCAGCCACTTGATGGAGTTCTCCTTGCCATAATGCAGCCCGTAGAGCATTGTGAAGAACCCAGAGACACCGCTGGTGACGGCCACCAAGAGCCAACCAATGTAGACAAACCACGGGGGCAGGCCTTTGGGTGTCGGTTCCTTCTTACCATCTTCTGGAAGGCTAGGAGTTGGCGAGTCCCTGGTGAATCAAGATAAATAGGAGTAAATAGGAGATAGATAGGAGATGGATAGATAGTAGGGCTGGGCAACCACGGAAAAAAATGTTTCTAAAATCGATTCGTTTTTTGGGGGTTTTTGCGTTTCGATTTTTAAAAGAATTCTGAAAATTTTCTTTTAAAAAGTTCGATATTTACGAAATTTCGTAAATTACAAAACAATACGAAACAATAATGAAACAATTACGAATCGATTCGTTAATGGCGGACGCGACCACGCAATATGCTAAAAAACCTCCAAATGGGACAGGGGGAACTTCTGAAGCTTCCCTCTCCCTCTGTTGTTGACTGTTGGTGTGATATTTATAATTTTTTTCACTGATTAAACAAACAACAACTATAAAACTTGCCCCAGACATGCGGAAATAATAACAAAACGATTTCAAAACGACAACAAAACGAATACAAAACGAATTCGAAACAATTACAAAACGAATTTAAAAATTCGTTTCGTTTTTTAGTTGCTCCTGAATGGTTCGTTATCACTTCGTTATAAAAAAAATAACGAATTTTTAACGAATTACGAAATTACGAAACGAAACCACCCAGCCCTAATAGATAGATAGATAGAAAAATAGATAGACAGACAGACACACACACACACACACAGGGCCTCCTGGTGGCACAGCAGGTTAAACCACTGAGCTGCTTAACTTGCTGACAAAAAGGTTGGCAGTTCAAATCCAGGGAGTGGGGTGAGCTCCCGCTGTTAGGTCCAGCTTCTGTCAACCTAGCAGTTTGAAAACATGCAAATGTGAGTAGATCAATAGGTACCACTTCTGTGGGAAGGTAACAGTGTTCCATCCAGTCATGCTAGTCACATGACCTTGGAGGTGTCTATGGACAATGTTGGTTCTTCAGCTTAGAAATGGAGATGAGCACCACCCTCCAGAGTCGGATACAACTAGACTTAATGTCAGGGGAAATCTTTACCTTCATACACACATGAACGTGAGGGAGCATACAAAGAGAATCCAAAGTATAAGATATAGCTATTCAGCCCTGTGATAATTTTGGGTTTCATCTGAAGGATGAAATGAATCTGGATGAATCTTGATTTCCCAGGGAACTCTGGGAAAAAAATTCCACCAATAAAGGAGTTTCTCTTTCTTCTCTGCCTTAGGTTGAACTGTTGAAATAGAACCTATTTCAAAACCTATTTCAGTAAAATCAAAATGACAACATGTTAATGAGCAAGTCAGATCATTGCTGGTGACACTGGTTGTGGTTACATTGGCAGGGGAGAAAACCTCTGTTCTAGTACAAAAAAAGCAAAGAGGATACGCTTCCAGTTTTACCAATATGGCAAGGACACTTCCAATTAATCCTCTGCCATTCTATTTTTCAACTGTTTTTAAAATGTCAGTTTCTCCCTCCTCTTTCCCGTTTCTCCTTTCATCTTCAGCTTACTTCAGTGGCTACAGAGTTTCAAGTGCAAAAGTAGTTTGCACTCAATTTAACTCAGTAAGGAGAAAGAGGATGGAGAATGACTTAGGCAAAAGCAAGCCTTTCTTAGCTTGTGTGTTTTTCCTCAATGCCTTTTTGCCCTCTTGACCACACTCTGATGTCGTTTGCCAACACGTGTCCTGGTTTTCATCTCTGAAAAGTTAGAGATCTGAAAGAGTGTTGCGTTTTATCAGAGGTAGCCTCAAAGGGATCCTTCCCAGAATGCCGCTCCTTTACCTCTCACTGTTGGATGCCGCAGAAGACAACTGGCTTTCCAGGAAGTCTTTCATGTGCCGCACCTGCCTCACAGCCTGAGAGTAACTTTGTAGGCTTTGGAATTTATGTGGCCCAAGTAGCTCCAGTTCCAGCTCCACGTGCTGCAGCTGCATGTAGAGGCAACGGTTGTAGTCACGATGCTGCAGACGTCTCCCAATTCCTCTCTCTGGAGTTGGGGTCTTCTCTGCAGCGAACAAAGGGGGAAAGTAAAAGAAATCCTATATATCTGGATATTTCGAAACATTTTAACAAGCTTTAGCAACCTTACTGTGTGTGCTGTCGCACGCTGGGCCTGAAATAATGTCTGTTTACAGAAGTATGCCCAACGGGACGCCGGGGTGCCTGAGCTGAAGGGCCCCTTAGATTTCCCAACACAAAGTTCTACTGAGGCTCAAAATAAGTTCAACAAAGTTCTTTATTTGGGCTTAAATCTTCAAACAATGAATTAAACGCTTTATAACCTTGGAAACCTGGTAGCTTCCTCAATCTGCCATCAAGGACAGGCAACTGGAGGTAAACTATTCTTTTCTTCCTTAGGGAAATCTTCTGACCCCTCCTTGGGCAATCTTTCTCTACCTTGCTGGCGTGAGGCCCCTACTCCCGGCTCCAAGCTACTTTATGGATAGTCCGAGTGGTCCCTTACCAGACAAGGTTTCTGTAGATCTGCCAATCTGAAATGGTGTCCTTTAGTTTTCTCCACGAAGGCTGTAGGAACTGTCCTGTTGCCTCAGCAAAGGCTGGCTGTATTTTCCCAGCAAAAGCTGTGGAACTATCCCTTTACTCCCCAGCAAAGCTGTGGAATTATTCCTTTACTCCCCAGCAAAGCTGTAAGTAACGAAGCCTTTGTGCGGATGGGATAGAGAAAGCCACATGTCCTGCTGTTAGGCTCCAAAAGTGAGACTGAACAAAAGTCCTCCTTTCCCTCCAAAACCCTGGGGAAAGGGGCGGGCCTAAAGGCTCTAATGATGATTGCCAGGTTGCTGGACCTATGACTGCAACCTGGGGAAGCTACCTGATTGCAAAATGCATGGCTTAAATAAATTCATACAAACTAGCAGTGCAAGAAGAAGAAATTCAAATCGCCTGGTACTGCCATGCCAGCACACCGTGGCATAACTGAAAGAAAACCAAAATGATTTCTAACTTAAGGTGACCCTAAGATGGTCCTACCACAGGGCTTTCTTGACAAGATATACTCAGAAGAGGTATGCTATTGCCGTATTCTTCAGATTGAAAACAGGTGACATGCCCAGGGTCACCCACTGGCCAACTCAGTCTCCTAGAGTCCTAGTTCAGCACTCAAACCATTACCATATGCTGACTCTAAATGTATTTCTAACCCCCCTCTGTCCACAGATCTCAAGGAGAAACCTTAAAATCAGCTTAAAAGAAGCCCAAACAGTCCAAAATACTTGAAACAATTTAATAGTTCAGACAAAACAAACACCCAACCCTGACCCACCTCTAACACATACACAAGGTTGAACACCAAACCATGATCTCACTAGGTTCTGAATGCTTGCACAAGCAATCATATTTCAACATTGTGTTGGTTTCAGTCAAGACTCCAAAGGAAAGCTTTCCCCAGTTGAGATGCTACAGCTATTTCTATATAGTTCCTGCACAATATGATGTTCCAAGTAATGGGTCACTCAGAAGATCTTAAGGAAGAAGTTATATATGATCCACTATCCCAGATCCTTCAGAGATTTGAAAGTCACTATCACCATCTTGAAATCAAATTGGGAAAATAATGACAGTCACTGAAAAAATGATGTGACGTGGCTTTTATGTGGTGTTTGGGACAGCTGTTTATGATCTGGAGAAAAGGCTGAATGATATGTATCTTTGAAAATCAGAAAGGAAGTCAAGTAGAAGATGCGGTGACCTTGTATTCTGCTGTTTTAGAAACTAGAAAATGGACTAATACAGTGTTTCTCAACCTTCCTAATGCCACAACCCCTTAATACAGTTCCTCATGTTGTGGTGAACCCCAACCATATAATTATTCTCATTGCTACTTCATAACTTTAATTTTGCTACTGTTGGGAATCGTAATGTAAATATCTGATATGCAGGATGTCTTCACATTCACTGAACTAAATTTGGCACAAATACCCGATACACCCAAATTTGAATAATGGTGGGGTTGAAGGGGATTGATTTTGTTATTTGGGAGTTGCAGTTGCTGGGATTTATAGTTCACCTACAATCAAAGAGCATTCTGAACTCCACCAATGATGGAATTGAACCAAACTTGGCACACAGAACTCCCATTACACATATAATAATTCTGGAAGGGTTTGGTGGGCATTGACCTTTGGAGTTGTAGTTCATCTACATCCAAAGAGCACTGTGGACTAAACAATGAAGGATCTGGATCAAACTTGACATGAAAACTCAATATGCCCAAATGTGATCACTGGTGGACGCTCAATCCCCAGGTTGAGAAACATTGAACTAATGGATTCAAATTACAAAATACAAGTATTCCACCTAAAACATTAGAAAGAATGTCTGTACTGCCAGAACTGTTTTGAGAGGATAGTTGACTCTCCATCTTTGAATGTCTTTAAGCAGGATAGGTATAGGAACCATTCTAGGATAGAGAAGATATTCAGAAAAGGAAGCTATGCTAGCTTCAGTCTAGAAAACTTGTCTTCTTCCCTAAATTAGCTTTTTCAAAATATGAACCAGAAGGAAGAATGGGAGATTATTGTACCAATATACTGCAGGGCATGATGTGAAGAGGGAGAAAGAGAGAAATCACGCACCAGAAAATGTGTGTTTGCCTCCTGACATACCAGTCTGCTCTTTGCCGCATCTATCACCTTCATTTACTGGAATCTAGTCATATCCGAAAATTGCCAGCTTGTAAACTTACCTTGTAAATCCACTAACCCGAGGGTTATAATAATTGGGTCATCTTTCTTCTTGCTCTCATTGTAAAATTCCTGTCCAATCCTGTTCTGCTGACAGATGATGTCCTCGACCAAGGCTAAAAGCTTGTTAATATCAGTCGATTTGCCAAAATCAGATTCAGAGGATGGCAAGGGTGCCTTGAGGGTTTTGAACAGGGAACTGGCAATTCGCCTAATATCCTGGGCATTTGGAAGGAAAAGTTTTTCTTAGATTATAAAAATGCCATTGCATTCATTCCTGCAGATTAAGGAGGGGGATTTAGTATTCTCAACCAAGAAAATCATCAAACTATAAACCTCAGGATTCTATAGGATGTTAAAGTGGAATGATAACATTATAATTTTGTAGTGTGAATGAGCACCATTGGCAGATTATTTTTTCCATTGTAGTCCACACAGTCCAATTTGATTGCAATTGTTTATATTTGCAGCCACGGTTATATTATATTGATTTTTAATCTAGTGGGATTTTATGATTTTATGTGGTTTGTTACTGTTATTGTTTTGTGATATTGTTATGCACCTATTGTATTTTATGTGTTTGCACCTTCAGTGCTTTGTGAGCTGCCCTGAGTCCCTTGGGGAGATGGTGGCAGGATAGAAATAAGGATTGTTATTATTATAGATACACAAGAAGATTAGTACGCTACACAGCAAACAAGATCACTATGCTGGCTTTTGTATTTGATCGCATGTCAGACACTTTCCAAGTATTATTATTATTATTATGATTAGTCAAGGATCTTGGGTCGCAAACCAGAGGTCTCCCTCATCGCCTCTTTTCTGAGCCTTCTAACAGATTCCAACAGTGAGAACATAACCAGAGACAGCATCTTCTGTACATGTAGCTCTGATGTTCATACAACATACCTTGATCACAGCCTCAGGAGAGAGTGACATGTTCTGCGTGACCTGCTGGGGAGTAGCAGGAAGGTCAGGGGACACCCGTCCACTCTTCCCTGGCTTCTTCTCCTTCTTAGGCTGAGCCCGAATGTTCCTGAAGATCTGCACGATGAGTAAGTTGATGGGGAACATGAGGAGGGAGCTCTCAAAACCAATCATCACTTCCTGCCATGTGAACTCTATTTTCCCTGGTGAAATTAGGTGAAAAATTACAGTCTCATTGTGCAACTCATAACATCACCACATGGCTTTTGCAGACTGCACACATCCCTAATCTCTGGATCCCAACAAGCCTCATTTACAAGTGGAATTGCATTTTCCAAAGCTGCCATTACTATGCTAACAAACACTTAAGTGCAGACTCCATGACAGTTATTGAGAGCCAGCAAAAATATTTGGAGAACAATGACAACAAATTCAAACTTAAAGACAGTTAATAATGAAGCCCACTCTAAAGCAAGGAAAATCCATTCTTAGTTACTCGATTTCACTGTTCAAATAACCCATTACAGCTTCCACAGATTCTCATTTTTCAGTTCAACCCATGAGGGTAGTCTGTAGTTACCCAAATCCATTTTCTGATCGGCTGGATCCTTGGGCACGCCCCAGAACATGATACTGGTCAGCATAGTGCACAAAAGCAGGGAGAAGCAGCAGGAGACCCTCTGGGCCCGTGTGAAGGAGCTGCGTGGACAGCGGTTAAAAATGGAATACCAGATATGTCCATCGCGAAATCCTTTGGAGGTCTTCATAAAGAACAGATTGCTGGAGAGGGGGAAAGATCAAATGGGATGTGAATGCCTAAACGTTTAGCAACTGGCAACACCAAGCATTGCCCATAGCCTAAGAACCCAGCCATCCCAGAAGGCTGCAGCAAATGAGGGTTAGAAAGAAAGCACAGCCATTTATGCTGGAGGAATACTGGCCTTTTGTGGTTCATGCTCAATTACAAATAGAGCTCGCTACAGCCAGACTGAATTGTTCTGAAACTGCTTTTCCCCTGAACTTTTCTTGAGGGAGATTTTGCGATGTTCCTGCTTTTTGTTGTTGTCAACCTCTTCCTTCAACTTAATATACCTGAACTGCTTCATGTCCTGCTCAGTCGCTACAGGGAACACTTTATCTAGAACACAGTCTCCGACATCAATAGCCAGCCAAGAGTTACAAAGGAAATACCACTTCTGATCAGTGGCAACATCATGAACCAGCACACGGTTCACATACCTAGAAAGAAACAACAGAAGGAAAGTTTAAGAAAAAAGAAAAGCAGGGCCACCACCAGCCTTGGATGGCCTTTGTGGTCTCTTCCAAATCAATGATTCTTGAGAAGTTAACTCTTTTATGGTTTGCTTCTGTCATCTGGCAACCATTCCACTAGGCTGAATAAACTAATAACACCTGCCAAATATATATATAGATATATGGATAGGATACGGAAGGGATAACACCCCTGTGCTGTTTATTTTGCTGTCTGTACTCCTGTTTGGAAGATTTCACCTCACTTTCTGTCCCTGTGATAATTGGATTTTGGAAAAAAATGGTTGGTGTGGAAACAAGGATTGGTGGTAAAACTTCAGTGTAGACCCCTTTTCCTCATGATAATAACTCTTTCAGGAGTGAATTTCCCTTCTGAGGAATAGAGTTCTCTCACTACCTGTTGTCTCATCCCTGTAATTAACTATGAGTTGTTTGTAAGTCAGATGTTTGTAACTTGGATATTGCCTGTATACATCAAATTTATTTTTGATTTATCTCATGCATGTATTTAACATCACATTTTTCAAGCCACCCTTTTATATTTTGGATAACCTAAAACGGTTCTGAGATAGAATCATAGAATCATCGAGTTGGAAGGGACCTCATGGGCCATCCAGTCCAACCCCCCTGCCTAGAAGCAGGAATATTGAATTCAAAGCAACCCTGACAGATGGCCATCCAACCTCTGTTTAAAAGCTTCCAAAGAAGAAGCCTCCACCACACTCCGGGGCAGAGAGTTCCACTGCTGAACGGCTCTCACAGTCAGGAAGTCCTTCCTAATGTTCAGATGGAATCTCCTTTCTTGTAGTTTGAAGCCATTGTTCTGTGTCCTAGTCTCCAGGGAAGCATAAAACAACGCTTGCACCCTCCTCTTTGTGACTTCCCCTCACATATTTATACATGTCTATCATATCTCCTCTCAGCCTTCTCTTCTTCAGGCTAAACATGCCCAGCTCTTTAAGCTGCTCTTCATAGGGCTTGTTCTCCAGACCCTTGATCATTTTAGTTGCCCTCCTCTGGACACATTCCAGCTTGTCAATATCTCTCTTCAATTGTGGTGCCCAGAATTCGACACAATATTCCAGGTGTGGTCTAACCAAGGCAGAACTGCACTCTCCAGTTGGTTCATAAATCCTATCACCCCCAATCTATGTTGTAGGAGATGGGAACTGTCATCAAGTATATATGGGAGTGCCAGTACTCTTTTATAAATATTGTCTTGGAAGCGTCCTTCTTAGAAACCTCACAAGAGGTTAAAGGGGAGAAACACTTTGCAAAGGCAGTTTGAAAGAGTTTTCACCTTCCTCCTCCATTTCTTCCCCTCTTGACTTACCAGGATGGGCTTCCTCCTGAATTGTCATGCCATAGCCTAATGCTCTGTAGTTCTCCAAGAGGAAAGAGTGTGCCTAGGAGGAAGACATCCACTCCTCCTCGTTCTAAGATAGGGCTGTCTGGATCCACAAGGTGGTGAGGTTCACTCTCTCCTCCCTGGCCATACAAGGTGAGAGTCACCTGGAACAGGAAGGGTTTGCAAGGCTTAGGTTTGTTTCTGTAACCGTGTCTGTAACTTGTTATTTTGCATGCACTGGGTTCATAATTGTGCATGACCAAATTCTAAACTGTTTGGTTCTAGAAAATTACATAAACAAGCAATATGCAATTCGATCTTTTCAGTCAGAGACTCTCTGACTGTTTCTGGTGAGTATTACCAAACTCATGCTCAGCTGTCCCCAAGAGACAAAGGGCACATCTACACTGTAGAATGAATGCAGTTTGAAACCACTTTAACTGCCATGGGTCAATGTTATGAAATTCTGAGAGCTGTAGTTTTACAAAGTCTTTAGTCTTCTCTGTCAAAGAGTGTTGGTTCCTCACCAGACTACAAATCCCATGATTTCATACCACTGAAATATGGTGGTTAGAATGGTATCAGACTGCATTACTCCTACAGTGTAGATGCAGCTGCCACTTCACTTTCATTCTCTGACTCCTTCCCAGGTAATAATAATATTTATTTATTTGATCAGTCATATGACCATTTCAAAATAAAACACGAGTAAAAAACAAGGCAACAAGGTGAAGACAGCAGCCGACCTTCTATTTATAGTCAGAATCTTATTTTCCTGGTTCTTCTTTCAGGAAATCTGCTCTTTTCTTAATAGCTTTCAGAATAAAAAGGCTTACTCTGATTATGCTGGATCTTTCCTGCCCTTGCAAGAGGGATGTCAGAATATCATTTCTGTTGGGGGACCTGCAGTTGGATAATTTTGGATGTAAATATCTGTCTCGCAGTTCAGTATATGCTGGACAGTCAATTAAGTTCAATGTCTTCCACTGTTTGTTCTCCCCAGATGCAGAATCTCTCACTTCTTGGGATGTTACAGTAGCGCCCGGTTTGCAGCATAGTATCGAGTTGTTCAAACCTAGCCCTAGTATATATTCTTCTTAAGGGTAGAGGAAGTGGAATAGTTAGGTAGTGCTCTAAATGAATATTCCTTTTGTGGGAAGCTAAAAACCTTGTGGATGAAGACCTACCTATGCTCACTAGGTCCAGTTGTGCATAGACATCTCTAATGAGCCGCTTGAGCACTTGCCTTGCCCCCGGACCCAGAACACCCAGAAATTGCAAAGGCAGACCGAATCCAGCCAGCTCATTTTTCAGAGCCGCCATCCACGATGACTTCTGGTCATACTGGACGTGATCCTTTAGACATAGGCGAGGAAGTCTACTGGGATCCATAGAGTTTACTTTTGACCAGTAATTAAACTGTCTCATTAAAATTTGAGCTTTTACTGGGAGTATTCCTAGCTCAGCCCTTACTGCTGCCATCAGCGTTGTTCTGGAAAGGCCCAGGAAGGTGCGAAGCTGCTTCACTTGGAAGGCTTCAATCTTAGTCAAATTGATGTGCCCCCAAATTCCAGCCCCAAATATAAGTGCAGGCATTATTTTTGTTTTAAAGACTTCCAGGGCAGGTCTGATTGTGCCTGGGTATCTATGATGGTACAGCTTATAAATGGAACCTGCTGCTTTCGTTGCTCTTTATATACTATGAGTAATGTGGTTAACCCAAGCACCAGATGAAGAACACATAATGCCTAGATATTTGTAGCAATTAATTTGTTCCAAAAGTACGCCTTTCAGGGACCACGTGTACAATTTCCTGTTTTTTCCAAAGACTATAATTTTTGGATTTATCCTTGCTCATAGTGAGTGAATTTAGCTCACAGTACAAATTGAATTTTGCCAGGGATCTTCTTAGTCCCACTGGAGATGTTGCCATAATCACCATGTCGTCAGCGTAAAGCAGGATGTTAATAGTTCTGGACAAAACTTTAGGACCATGTAGACTGTCAGAGGATAATGTATTTACGATGTCATTTATATAGAAGTTAAAGAGAAAAGGGGCTAAAATGCACCCTTGTCTCACCCAAGTTGATGTCTTGATTTCATTGCTCAGGGCTCCACTGGGTCCAAGTCTAACTTTCAATACGGTGTCAGAGTACAGCATAATGATTAAAGTAAGTAATCTTCTGTCAATGTTTGTGGCAGCCAGCTTTTCCCATAGTATGTTACGACAAATTGTGTCGAACGCTGAAGACAAGTCTATAAATGCTGAATACAGACACATCCCCCTTGAATTATACTTTTGAATTATGTGCTGCAGGACAAAGCAATTATCTATGGTTGAACGTCCCTGTCGGAAGCCTGATTGTTCTTCACAGAGAATATTGTTTTCATTGGACCATTGCTCAATTTTGATCAAAAGATATTTTGTGTAGATTTTTGCTGTGATATCAGTCAGGTTTATAGGCTGATAGTTCTTTGGATTGGTTTTTTCTCCATTCTTATGAATAGGGACAATAATATCTGCCAGCCACTAGGTATGCTGCATAAATTGATAATGTGGGAGAAGAGCCCTGCTAAAAGTTGGGCCCACCAATCACTGTTGTTCTTGAAAAGTTCAGCCGGCAAAAAATCCTCCCCTGGCGCTTTATTGTTTTGAAGTGTGTTGATAATAGATATTACTTCATGTGGCTTGACTTGTGTCCAGGCCGGGAGGGTGGCAGGATTGCAATAAGTTGTTACATGTTTTACATTGTTTGAATTGCCTGCCTTATTAAAGAGATCACCATAAAAGGTTTCCCAATGAGATGCAGGGATTGGAGAGTCTATTGAGAATCTGATTTGTCTCAATTTTGAAGAGACTAGTTGCCAGAAGACTGCTGAATTCTTCAAATGTAAGGCAGAGTCCGGTTCACGCCAATTTTTTGTGTTATATTGGGACTTCTTATGGGAAATCAGTTTTTTGTATGACCTTCTCAGGGTTAACATATTATTATGCAGATCTTTATTAGGGTAACATATAGCTCTTCTCATGCTCTTTCTTAGTGACTTCCTCAGTTTTTTACAGTCCTGGTCAAACCATGGGTTTGTTCTGTCAATAGAGTCTTTTCTTGTATTGCTTGGTGAATATGTAAGCAGGCTTTTGAGGTTAGAGCACAGAACGGTGAAAGTTTGAAGAACCTGGTTAGGGTTGGATGAAGAGGCTTTTATCACTTCACCACATGCTTGCGGGTTACGTAGATATTCATCAATGGCTGTTAAATTGACAGCCTGCCATTTTAATCTCTTACATTGAAGTGTAGACATGGAGTGTATAAATTTTGCATCTGTGGGATTTGTTGAACGTATATCAGAGTGACTGAAAATAACTGCTGACAAGGGTTGATGGTTACTGTCTTCCCTTGGTTTGACTGTAACCTCAGAGAAGAACTCACTGAATTCCTTAGAGACACATATATAGTCCAGGCTGCTACTGGCTCTCGCTGAATGGTAGGTAAAGGGATAACAGTATTTCTTACTTTCCCCACTTAGTATGTAAAGATTGAACTTTACCAGCTCAATCCCTGCTTTATTTCTAGTCATGTCTCTAGAGTTCCAATCAGCACTGAAGGGCAGGTCTCCCTTGGGGATGCCGGATAGCTCTGTCAGTTTATTTGCTGAGCTTCCCAGTCTCGCGTTGAAATCCCCAAGTAAAATTATTAATGCTGACGGATATTCAGAGATAACTTCTTCTAGAGCTCTTTCAAGAAATACCCATGTAGAGTATTAAGCAAATCTAGATGGCATAGGAGGCATGTATACGTTTATAATGACCACGATAGAAGGGATGGTTTTTCTCTTTTGGGGTGGCCTCATAGTTGAAAATTTTACTGCAAGAATATTTGTTTGCTCTGGGAGATCTTTGAAAATAATTTCTTTTCCTGCCCAGCCTAGTTCACCCTTCACCAGAAGTGCTAGGCCTCCACTTGGTCTACCGTATTTTGCAATTTTAATTGCAGGCTTTGTCCATCCTACAAAACCCGGAATTTGGATTGGTTAGTCTGAAGCAAGTAGCCAAGTCATTCTCTGAGTCAAAAGAAGAACTTCTGGCAGAACCTTCGTCTCCCTAGATTTGCAGAAGTCTCAAAATACAACATCAAATAGTTGTGGCTCTGGTAGATGACATCTTCAATAGTATAGCTCAGTCTAGGCTATCTGCCATCCTCTTACAGTTATTATTTAGGCAAGAGACAGTCTGTATCATTAATTCATTGACCTTAGTGCACTTTCCTTGACTTGAGTTTACTTCTCTAAAACAGACCTGTACACATAAATGTCATCATTTTGTTCTTGTATGCCTTCAAGGGGTTTCCAACTTACGGTAGCCCAAAGGTGAACCTATCACAAGGGTTACTTGGCATGTTTTTTGCAGAGGGTTTTGCCTTTGAAACCAAGAGTGCAAGAATGTGACTTGTCCAAGGTCACCCAGAGGGTTTCCATGGCTGAACAGAGCTACAAACCCTGATCTTCAGAGTTGTAGTCCAGCACTCAAAGTACTACACCATGCTGGCTTCCCTTCACTGTTTACTGCAGTGCAACTCTTTCTTTCTTAAAGCTAACTGTTAGGTGACTCTGACATTCCTTGTAAATCTCAGGTAGTCACTGAACAAGACAATGGATTTCTGAGCATCCAAAGAGATCAGGATTAAAGAACCTCTGGTCATCCAGATGTTGAAAAATGTATAGCTTCCATTGTGTCTCACCATTGGTCAGGTCGGTTGGGGTCAATGTACCTGAAGAGCTAGAGGCTCCTCATACTCTTCCTACTCATGCTGCTAAACCAGACTTTTGCTTACCACGTAACATAAAGTGATTAAATGTAACAGTATGTGTATGAAACTGTGAACCCAAGTCATGAGGTCCTTACTTTTTTTATCCTCAGTACAACTTTAACACAAATCCGTCTCTCTCTCACACACACATGAGAGTTCACTATAGCCCTTTCTGCATATGCAATGACATTCTGAAACTCTCTAGTACCTTGGAGGTTGTAGCTGCCCCCCGGCGGTGTCCAGTATAAACAGTGACCAGGTAGCGATACTGAGCAAAGGGGTCATTGTCTTCCAGCACTGTTATCTTCACCTAGAGGAAAACATGGGAGAATCAGAAAAAAAATGACAATAGGGGGAAATATTTGTTTGCATCATTTTCAGGCTTGTTTAGCTAGAACTAGAAAGGGACAGAGAGATAAAAATATCATATACTTCATTTATGGGTTGTTGTAGGTTTTTTTGGGCTATATGGCCATGTTCTAGAGGCATTCTCTCCTGACGTTTCGCCTGCATCTATGGCAAGCATCCTCAGAGGTAGTGAGGTCTGTTGGAACTAGGAAAATGGGTTTATATATCTGTGGAATGACCAGGGTGGGACAAAGAACTCTTGCCTGTTGGAGCTAGGTGTGAATGTTTCAGCTGACCACCTTGATTAGCATTTCATGGCCTGGCAGTTGTTTGGTGTGGCTTGTTAGTGCCTGGGGCAGTCTTTTGTTGAGAGGTGATTAGATGTCTCTGATTGTTTCTTCTCTGTTGTTTTGCTGTTGTAATTTTATAGTTTTTTAAATACTGGTAGCAAGATTTTGTTCATTTTCATGGTTCCCTCCTTTCTGTTGAAATTGCCCACTTGCTTGTGGAATTCAATGGCTTCTCTGTGTAGTCTGGCATGTAGTCTGACAGCAAAACAACAGAGAGAAAACAATCAGGGACATCTAATCACCTCTCAACAAAAGATTGCCCCAGGTACTGCCAGGCCATCAAATGCTAATCAAGGTGGTCAGTTGAAACCTAGCTCCTAGCTCCTGCAGACAAGAGTCCTTTGTCCCACCCTGGTCATTCCACAGATATATAAACCCATTTTCCTAGTTCCAACATACTTCACTACCTCTGAGGATGCTTGCCATAGATACAAGCAAAACGTCAGGAGAGAATGCCTCTAGAATATAGCCATATAGCCTGAAAAAACCTACAACAACCCAATGATTCTGGACATGAAAGCCTTCGACAATACTTTATTTATATTCCACTCTATCTCCCTGAGGGGATTCAGAGGAGATTACAGAATGCATATATGGCAAACATTCAATGCCATTATACACTTAACAAGACAGACAGTATATAGAAAGAGGCATTCCCTCTTTTTCATTTCCGGCATCTGGAGGCTGTGCTTGACTCAGCCAAGGGGAGTTAGGTGCAGTTGTTCCATTTTCCATGCCAAGGAGCCTGTTGTGCATGGAGGCCTTCTTGATCAAATTGCTGGCATGTTTTCCAGGGGCGCTTTTTACCTCCCTGCCGAAGCGGTATCTATTAGGGCTGGGCAACCACGGAAAAATTTGTTTCTAAAATCGATTCATTTTTTGGGGGTTTTTGCGTTTCGATTTTTAAAAGAATTCGAACTTTTAAAAAGTTCGATATTTACGAAATTTCGTAAATTACAAAACAATACGAAACAATAACGAAACAATAACGATTCGTTAATGGTGGACGCGACCGCACAATACGCTAAAAAACCTCCAAATGGGACAGGGGGAACTTCTGAAGCTTCCCTCTCCCTCTGTTGTTGACTGTTGGTGTGATATTTATATTTTTTTTTCACTGATTAAACAAACAACAACTATAAAACTTGCCCCAGACATGCGGAAATAATAACGAAACGATTTCAAAACGATAACGAAACGAATACAAAACGAATTCGAAACAATTACGAAACGAATTTAAAAATTCGTTTCGTTTTTTAGTTGCTCCTGAATGGTTCGTTATCGCTTCGTTATAAAAAAATAACGAATTTTTAACGAATTACGAAATTACGAAACGAAACCGCCCAGCCCTAGTATCTATTTATCTTCTCACAATGCTATTTTCAAACTGCTAGGTAAGCAGAAGCTAGACTGATAGCGGGAGCTCACCCCGACCCACGGCTTGAACTACTGGCCTTTCGGTCGACAAGAATTTTTGTAGCTGGTGGTTTAACCTGCTGTGCTACCCACGGCCTATATCTCTTTTGGAAGAATTATCTCTTCTGGAAGGATATATATTTCTTGGCTTGGAATTCTTCAGTTCTAAGTTCAGTTCAGTTCTATCCTCCCCACAGGGTAGTAAACACATCTTTGTAGACGGCCGATTCTCTCACACCAGAAGTGACTTGCCTCAATTCACTTGACACGAAAATAAATAAATAGTTCTAGAGCTATACCTCCTGTACACAAGCTTCCAATGTCAATTTTAATAGGAACAACGAGAACAAAATCTGGGACTTTTCCATCAGTCTGGATGTGCAAACCTTTATGATATAATTACTGTTTATGTATGATGTAGTTTTGATTATATGTTTTGATTATCATATGAATGATTATTTGAAATATCTAAAAACAGATTTGTGTCCCAGAATGATCTTTGTCTTTTCTTTCAGACTTGACAATTCATATACAGAAAGATGCCAATAATAACTGTAGATCTCATTCTGACAATTGGCAGCATGAGTTCCTTACAAAGTAAGGAAAGAATACTTTCAAATGGGTTGTTATAGGTTTTTCAAATGCTCATTCTTGAATGGCGAATGTGGTGCAGTGCCATCTTGTGGTTATATTTTGAGACTAAGGTGTGCCACAAATGTAGTTTAAAGTTATGGGTGCATTCAGACTGATTAAAAAGGACCTGAAAGTCCCAGATTTTTGTTCCTGTTCTTTTCAGTTTTATTTTACATATTTTGTTTCTCCCAGAATATTTTCTCTTGGTTTCTAGTATGACCAAATAATTAATTTTATCCCAGGATCAAAATCTGGTACTTTTCAATTAGTCTAGAGCGCCCCAAACCACCAACTCAGCACTCAAATGAAAAATATACAATCTCCCAATAGAATGCTCATTTTCAATTCCTCTTTGTGCCATTTTTAGGGAGGCTTTCATTGAAGTAAACATACACAAGACTGGGCTGAACGAAATGCACTTTATCAAAAATATTTATGTCTACTCATTGCATATCTGAGCTTTCCACATTAGTCACTCTCCACCCTATGGCAAGATAAAAATCCATCCACTGTAGTCTTTACAAACTGAACGAAAATTCTTGGTACTGAAGAAATGCAGGACTAATTTAGTGTTCTGGTACGGCTGTACCAGGAGCTCCAACTTCTTTTTCTTTCTTTGAGTGTTTGCATGTATTCCAAGGTTCCATGCATTTTGCAATAAGTTGGCTTCCCTGGTTTGCAATTATAGGGCCAATGACCTATCAATCATCATTAGGTTCTTTAGTTCCGCCCCCTTTTCTGGGTTTAGGAGGGAAAAAGGGGACCTCTAGTTCACTTCATACAGAAAAGCCTTTCGTACAGGACGTGAATCAGTTCCACCTGTAGAAAGCTTCGTCTTTTACAGCTTTTGCTGGGGGGATCCAGTCCCACAGCTTTACAGCCAGCCTTCACTGGGAATTGAAGACCTTCTTTCCTCTTGGAAATCTACAAAAGGACTCTGTTGTAAGGACCACTCGCGGCAGCCATAACGCAATTTGGTGTAGGGGCCACGCCACCAGAGCCTAAGACAGATTGCCCAGGTAGAGGTCAAGGATTTCCCTGATAATGAAGAAACAGTTCATGAAGATAGTTGCCTGTCCTTGTGGACAAGATTAAGAAAGCCACCAGTTGATTCAAAGCCTTGAAGTATTTGTTTGATTTATTGAAGACCTAAGCACTAATAAAAACTTTGTTAAACTTTCCCAGTTTCTAAAGACTTTGTTTAGGGAAATCCAAAGGGCCTCTAATCCGAGGCACACCCAGCGTCCCTTTGGGCATACAGAACACGTCCTGTCTACAGACCTTTTCACAGGCCCAGCGCGTGACAGCACATTTAGAGTAACACTTACTTTGGCATCATCTTGGATGTCTTTTCTTCTCGCCCAGATCAGAACCAAAAGATATACAAGAAAAATGCAACCCACAGTTGTCACCACAACAGGGTTGTCCACAAAGGTAGCAAATAACTCCACTGTTTTGCTGACATCGATGGTGTTTGGCATCACAAAGAAAGAGCTCCCAAAGAATGTCAAATGGTTACACAGGCACTGGGTGCTATCAGGAGTTGTTTTGGGACCAACCTGCAATCCAACAACAGTAATCATGACAACCTTGAACACATCCAAACTGCATAAAAGTGAAAATTCATTGGAAAGGCATTGCTGCATTGGTATTGAGGCCTGTCCTGCCACTAGGAAAAGACCTGCCTCCTTGGTGGAAAATGCTGAGGGTGGCAATAGCAGCGCTTTGGGTAGGATCTCCCATACCAGATAGGCTTTTGCTGAAGAGCCAACCTTAAATGCCCAACAGCTGACCTTCCTGAGGAAGGGGCAGCCACCAAGAAGGGTCTATTCCACATCCCCACTAAATGTGCCTGTAACAGTGGTGGGTCTGAAAGAAGTGCCTCTTCTGAGGATTTCAGAGACTAATTAAGTTAGTCTCTGAGTATAGTCATGGACATATACTCTGTTATATAGCCTGGACTTAAATCTTATAGGCCTTTATAAATGATAATATATCCTTTTTATATCTACACTAGCCGTCCTCTGCGATACTTTGCTGTGGGTCAGTCTGTGTATATGTGTTTTGTGTGTGTATATATGTGTATATGTGTGTGTATATTTCTATATATGTGTTTGTGTATATATATGTGGTTTTGCGCATGCGTTGCAATGTACTTTTTATTTGTTGGCTTTTAAAATCTCTTCTGCTATGCTTTTCAGTGTTTTTCTGAGTGATGGTCACTTGTCGGCCTGATAGGTGTATTGTGTCCAAACTTGGTGTCAATTCGTCCAGTGGTTTTTGAGTTATGTTAATCCCACAAACGAACATTACATTTTCATTTATATAGATTTTCCTAAAAACAAAGGTGGCATACAAATTAAGATATCATTAAGAAGTACAAAAGGTCGACATTCAAACAGAATGAAGCTATCAAGTATTGGAAGACAAACTAAGGAGGGGCCACATAGTTAATCTTGCACTCCTTTATGCTAATCTTTAAATACAGTAATTAAATGATGCAATACCATCATAGGTATTGTGATAAGATGCAACCAGCAGTCCAACTCTACATGAAAAAAATTGCATCTGGGAGGGAAAGGTCTGCAACCAGTCCTTATTTTTATAGAGCAACACACCCTGTCCCATATTGGCATCATTCTTTGGTTTCTCTCTACTCACATAGCATCCATGGTTGCTCCACTTCCCTTGGTGTTCATCCCAAAATACACACTGGGATACAAAGCAAGTGACTGAAATGTTTACATTGTTGGCAGCAATAGCATCTAATTCTGTCTCTGGTCTTACTAAGAAATAGTAAATTCCTTCTCCAAAATTAAGGTCTTCTGGGTGAAGGATCCAGGAATATATCTCATCTGGAAGAGATAAGGTATAGATGAGCCACCATAAGGTTTGTGTGTGGGGTTATATAATGATAATAGAACAATGATGAGTTCCCGTGCTGCTAGGCTTGCCAATAAGGATCATCCCAGTTCCTGAGGTTCCCAGGCCAAACCCTGAGAGCTACAGATGCCTTGTTCAAGTTCAAGTTCACTTTATTACAGTGAGTGACTAATTTGAGAGATGGCCCTGTGTATTGGCACCAAACACAGTTGGTCACAGTTTGTCATTCAAACACACACCAAGAATATATTTTCCCATTCGAAAATTGAAGCAAACGGTTTCTCTACAAGCTGAGCTGGAGATTTTACACAGCTCTTTCCTGCTGCCCAGTGGTGAGACCAAAATGAGAGAGGTTGCACCCCTTTCTCCTGCCTCGTGGAAATTATTTCTCGAGGTCTCAAATCCATATGAAATGGAGGTAGAGTCTCCAGTAGCCAAATTCCAACCACCATGGATTATATCCATACACCTGAGTGATCTCTCACTCACTGGTACAAAAATAGGACTACCAACTTTGAGTCATTCCTATTATTTTAACAAAGCTGTGCTAAGGATATTGCAATAGGTAAAGCTTTTCACTAGTATAGACATGATCATACTGGAGATCAGAAAAGTTTGGCCAGTGCTTCATACAACATCTCCAGATATTTAAAGATGGTGATCATATCACCTCTCAGTCTCTTTTCCTAGATAAATATATGCAACTATCTAAGGTGTTCCTCACAAGGCTTGGTTTCCACACTTCTGATCATTTTAGTCAAAATAGGAAATGTCTGTCTCTTCAGAGGTGATATTGCACTGCTATCTCCATCAGCCCTAACTCTAAGAGTAAAGTAGGAGGGATGATAAGACTGGAAGTTTAATAACAGCTGCTGGGGTGCCATAGCACTATAGTGCACACCCCAGGTCACAGCTGACAGACCATTTGGAAAGACTATTTGGAAAGTTCCTAAGTATAAGAAGAACTACAAGATCATTTGGAAAGTTCCTAAGTGCAAGGATAGACAACTTGCCCCCAGATATTTTTTTGGCCTGCAACTCTCAGGAGCTCCAGCCAAATGCTCAGTAATAAGAACTATGGAAGCTCTAGCTCAAAACACCTCAAGGGCACCAAGTTGCTAGCACCAACTTGCATGGGTTTTTTAGCTATCTGGTGAATAAGCCACCAACACTGAGCCCATTCATTTTACCTGTAGAGTCTCTGTTGTGAGGAAGGCGTGTCATCAGTTCATGGTCTGTCTCATTGGGATGATAGCCATATCCCAAGTATAGAATAAGTGGAATGGGTTGGTCCAGCTCCAAATGGATCACCAGAGATACATTTGATGAAGTCACATTAACCTGGAGAGCACTGAAATCTTGCAGACTCAACATGCTTTTGTGGTCTTGTATTGTTGAACTCCTTGGCAGAATTATCTGTGTTTAAAGTTCACAATTTAGCTTGGGAAATGCATCAATACTTCAAGGACCTTTACATTTCATGATCTGAGACAACACTGCAATTGATTTCCAGCCCTCTTGTCTCTACCACTGGGAAGATGAACAATGGAAGGGGAGAACTGGGGATGAGCTTTGTGAAAGGGCTTTTTAATATCCTTTGCAGCCTATATAGGAACCCTTAGTATGCCAACCAAATTCGATATGGTTGTTGAGACAGTTTTAATTAGTGGATTTTAACATCAAGATAAGTGATTTTAATGCTTTTGTATGTGTATGGTCTAGTATGTTTTGGCATGTTGTGCTCCGCCCTGAGTCCCCTTCGGGTTTAGAAGGGCGGAATATAAATGCTTTAAATAAATAAATAAAAAATATTTTTGGCCAAATGGCTGGAGCTTCCAACTGTTAGGAAGCAAGCTTGTGATTAACATCCAAACAATGTTTAAGGAGTTGAGGATGTAGAAAACTTCAGGAAGAAGTGTTGTTTTGCCTGAAACTGAAATGTTAAAATGTATAGAATCGTGTTGGGGAAACCATGATCCATGACTCAAATCCCATTACATGTAATGGCATAGGGAAATGGCAAAATTTATTTATTTATTTACTATATTTCTCAGCCCACGGCGACTCAAAATCAAGGTTTGCTTTTAGAATTTAAAAAGTTGATGGTTGAATCAATGGATACATAATGTGTGAATAATAAGGAGGGCCGACTGTAATGAATTATTGTTTTATAGAACTGTGTATGGCTATATTTAAGAACTGATAAGTACAACTGATCAGGTTTTCCCATGGAATGCAATGATCAACACAGCCACCTTTCCTGAATAGTGGTCACCTTGATGCTCAAGAACTAAATCCAGATGGGGATCCTGATGATAAAAGATGAATTTGACCAAGATTTGGAACTGAAGGGTCAACCTGAATGGGTTTCTGTCATAAGGGGACACAGTTGAAATTTAAATGCAAATCTCTTTTCCAATTAAGTTTGTGGCCCACCTTTCTTCCATGTTACTGAAGGATATACTGTATTTATCAGGCTCCTAGGGAGGCAGGTCAGAGCTTGGAAAAGTTACCTTTTTGGATCACAGTTTCCAAAATCACACAACCATCACAGACATAATGTCTTGGGAATACTGGAAGTTGAAGTTGTAGTCCAAAATGTCTAAAGTTTGACAGATCTGTAAAACAGAAGCATGCTGGGAAAATTACCTCAATATCTTCCATAAGATTGCGAACGGGAATCACCATTCCATCAAGGCTAGTGAGAGTCAGGCCTCCGACAGCACTGTGGATCTCAAAGCTGTCGCTTGCGGAAAAGGGATTTACAGAGAAGCTCACCATCTACAAGAAAGGATTGTCAGTGTTATTCCTTCAGAGTCAAGAATCCCATCCCACCAGACCCTTGTTTGTAGTCAGGGAGGAACAAACCTAACATTCTGACCACCTTGAGACATTTCTGTATAACTGACAATGCTTTTGGTTGAATTTGAAATTCTGAAGGCCAAGAGTCAATATGACACAATCCATATTGGTCTTCTCCAACCCAGTGCCTTCCAACGTGTGGGGCTATATTCTCCATCACCCCAGGCAACAAGGCCCATGCATCGGAAGACCACCATCTTGGCCCAACAGATATTTAAACGTCAACTCTCAGAAATCCTCAGAAAGTATTTTGGGAATTGCGGTTTGCAACATCTGGAAGACCAACCTTTCCTATGTGCTGTTATATTAAATGGGCTACTGTAAATTGTGCGAGAGCTGGGACACTATTTTTGTTATATATATATTTTAAGCAATAAAAATTTAACATGAAAAAAAGAAAATAAATTCTCCAGAAACATCAAATCATAGTAAAAAAATGATGCACTTGCCCTGATGTCCACTGTTTCCTCACTGTCTTCCAAGATACTGAGGGAAGAGGCGGAGGGCAGAGAGAAGCTAGCCGAGCTGGAATTGGAGATGCTAATGGATGTGCCATCTACATTGTCCGTCTGCAACCTTTCCAGAGAAGGGTCAGGAATGGGGGAAAATAAGATGAGGCAAGGACAGATGAAAGTGGAGAAGACAATTCATTTTGGAAACAGAGCTATGTCTTCCATTCAAAATAAATAATCTGTGTTGACTCATCTGTAGAATTGTGGAAATGGGCATTTTTTTCTTCTCTCATTTTATTTAGATTCATTCAAAGCTATCCATGCAGCTTAACATCTTATCTGGATTTTAATTCTAGTTATCTGCACAGACAGTGCTCAGATTCTTGATCCTTGGGACTCAACAGTAAGAACTGATGGAAAAAGTACAAGCACCGCGTGGTACATCTACACCAGTGATTCCCAACCTTTTTTTGACCAGGGACCACTTTGACCAGGGACAACTTGACCATGGACCATTTTGACCAGATACCACTTTTACCAAGCACAACTTGACCAGGGACCACTTTGATCTACCACTTTTACCAGGCACCACTTGACCAGGGACCACTTTGATCAGGGACAACTTGATCGGGGACCACTTTGACCAGATAACACTTTTACCATGGAAGAGATTCTTGGGGCTGTGAGGGCGACCACCTCACCTCTAGACCCGTGCCCATCTTGGCTCATTAAATCGGCCAGGGAGGGGCTGGTTGATTGGTTTGTATTGATTATTAATGCATCGTTGGAACAAGGGATTTTTCCATCTAATTTGAAACAGGCTGTGGTTCGTCCACTCCTCAAAAAGGTTTCCCTTGACTCCACGGTGCTGAGCAATTACAGGCCAATCTCCAACCTCCCTTTTTTGGGTAAGGTGCTGGAGCGGGTGGTCGCCTCTCAGCTCCAGAACTTTTTGGATGATACCAACTACCTAGATCAGTCACAGTCTGGTTTCAGGCCTGGCCACGGCACTGAGACAGCCTTGGTCGCCTTGGTGGATGACCTCCGCAGAGAGCTGGACAGGGGGAGTGTGACCCTGCTGGTTCTCTTGGACATCTCAGCGGCTTTCGATACCATCGACCATGGTATCCTTCTGGGTCGTCTCTCTGGGATGGGCCTTGGAGGCACGGTTTTGTCGTGGCTCCAGTCCTTCCTGGAGGGACGTACCCAGATGGTGAAGCTGGGAGACGCCTGCTCGGACCCCTGGCCTTTGACCTGTGGGGTTCCGCAACATCTTCAACATCTACATGAAACCGCTGGGAGAGGTCATCCGGAGTTTTGGAGTTGGGTGCCATCTCTATGCGGATGACGCACAGCTCTACTACTCCTTTCCACCTACTTCCAAGGAGGCTTCTCGGGTGCTGGACGAGTGCCTGGCCGCTGTGTCGATCTGGATGAGGAGGAACAAGCTGAAGATCCTGACAAGACAGAGGTCCTCCTGGTCGATCGCAAACCGGATCGGGGTATAGGGTGGCTACCTGTGTTGGACGGGGTTACACTCCCCCTGAAGCCACAGGTCCGCAGTTTGGGTGTCCTCTTGGACTCATCGCTCACACTTGAGGCTCAGGTGTCGGCGGTATCCGGGAGGGCCTTTGCACAATTAAGACTTGTGCGCCAGCTGCGCCCGTACCTCGCGAAGGCTGATCTGGCCGGGGTGGTCCATGCCTTGGTCACATCTAGAATGGATTACTGCAATGCGCTCTACGTAGGGCTGCCCTTGAAAATGGCTCGGAAACTCCAACTTGTCCAGCAGGCAGCCGCCAGGATGTTAACTGGGGCTCATTTTCGAGAGAGGTCTACCCCTCTGTTTAAGGAGCTTCACTGGCTGCCATTTATTTTCCGAGCCCAATTTAAGGTGCAGGTGCTCACCTACAAAGCCCTGAACGGTTTGGGACCACCCTACCTGTGTGACCGCATCTCCATCTACGAACCCACACGCTTACTCCGATCATCTGGGGAGGCCCTGCTCGTGATCCCACCCACGTCGCAAGTGCGCTTGGTGGGGACACGGGACAGGGCCTTTTCTGTGGCGGCCCCCCGACTCTGGAACGCCCTCCCGAAAGATCTTCGACAGGCCCCTACTCTGGCAGTTTTCAAAAAGAACCTAAAAACTTGGCTGTTCCGTTGTGCCTTTTCAGATTAGGAATTCCCCATCACCAAGTCCTAGAAGCACTTTAGTAGAATAAAGATCGCTGCACACCGCACTTATTTAATCCTAAGTTCCTCCTGCCATCTCAGCACTTTTAACCTTGTACCCACTGTTCTGGCCGGCCCAGTTTTAAAGTGTCCGACGTATTGTTACTGTTGTTGTTATTGCTTAACTTTTTTTATTTTTTTATTTTTATGTTTTATTGTTGTGTTATGATGTGTTGTATTGTGTTTTGAGGCTTCGGCCTATGTGAGCCGCATCGAGTCCTTCGGGAGATGCTAGCGGGGTACAAATAAAGTTAATAATAATAATAATAATAATACCAGCCACCACTTGACCAGGGACCACTTTGACCAGATACAACTTTTACCAGGCACCACTTGACCAGGGACCACTTTGATCAGGGACAACTTGATCGGGGACCACTTTGACCAGATACAACTTTTACCAGGCACCACTTGACCGGGGACCACTTTAAGCAGGGACTACTTTGACCAGGGACCACTTTGACCAGGGACCACTCTCAAACATTAATACCAAAAGCGTTGTTGTTGTTGTTGTTCATTCGTCCAGTTGTCTCCGACTCTTCGTGACCTCATGGACCAGCTCACGCCAGAGCTCCCTGTCAGCCGTCACCACCCCCAGCTCCTTCAAGGTCAGCCCAAAAGCGTTACAATTCAGTTTTGGTCAACTTTACGTATGGTTTGGTTATTTGGGGTGCTGATTCAGAAAATTGCATTGGATAGACCACATCAGCTCTAGTTTCTGATACACATGCCATCCAGTAGTCGCCATCTGTTGCCCACAGAAAACAATATTTAATAAGCCTTGGGTACTATAAGAGGGTTTCGAGAGACCAGTCGCTCTCATTGCAACGGTGTAGTAATGGTGAGGCCACTGACCATATTTTAGTTCTTGGGGACCACTGATCTACATATTGGATCTAAGGCTAATGTGACACATCATCTCACATAAGATGACATCACATATGACCCTCATCTCATGTGTAGTATGATTCTGACCCTTCTAGCTCATTAATAATGAAGAGTATCTCCCCTAAAAAAATCCAAAGCATGTCTTGTTCCTGCTTTGCTGCCAGGTAAATAGGAAATTTGAATGCTAGTTTCTTAACTTTTTTTCTCACAGAAGTAAACAAAAAGGATTGAAAAAGAAGTAAAGAGTGTTTACCTGTTAATATACATCACTGCAGATGGAGCTGTGAGCACTGTAGGTTCATCATCTGGTAGCTTCCCAATCAGGAGAGCACTTTGGAGGTTTTCAACAGCATTGAGAAGTTGCTGTGGCACCAGTCTCTATTGTAAGAGAAGCAAACCACATTCTTTGATATTCATTGATAGAAGAATTCAGTGACTTGTTGTATTTTAGCTTTACTTGGAACCGAGGAATATCAATCCAAGCCTTTCTCTTGAAGAAGACACGTTCAGATTCAAAGAAAAGAGCTTGTCGAAATCAAGGACAATTCAGCATATTAGTCCCTACTGTGTTGTAACCCAACCAACCACAGATCTGAATCTTGTGGTTTCTTTAAGGACAATTCCTCTGTTGTGTCAGAGGAATAGCCCATATATTTTCTTGGTTTAATTCTTTGGCTTTCTGGTGGAGAGATAAATTAGAATGCCAGGTTTGGAGGTCACAAACTATGGGCAGAAGGTCTGTGGTTTGTTGTGTTGCTCTAAGAAGAAGGACAAGGACGAGGAGGCAAACTTGATTAATGTATTCTACCAGAAGCTTTTAAAATCAAGAATTTGGTTCATCAGTAGTTCTTATGTATATAAACATGCTATATTAGTCTTCTATAAGCTGTGGGCCTTTGGAATTTGAAAATAAAAAGTCATCACCTGTGACGTCTCTGGGGCAGAAGCATCCTCAGTCCCATTCTGACCTGAAGCCTCAAGAACGTTGCTCACAGCTGCAAAGAGGTAGCTGGCTGCCTCCTTGCGCTGTAAATCATCTTGACCATCTTCACTATTCACTATCAGCAAAGACTGACTGACACTTTTCAGGGTATGGCCGGCTTCCACCTGGGCAGGGAAGAAAAGTCTGTGAACAGACATACTTTCACCTGCTCTCTCTCTCAAAGGACAAGAAATTAAATGGCAGTGCTTTCAGAGGTCTCATCTTCCAGGATTAAGTTTTCATTGCAAGGTTGTGACAATGCAGCACCAAGCGGGGATTTCCATTTCAATGACATAGTGAATCTAGAAGAAGATTCACTATTAGAAGAAGCTATGTAAAATCTTGAATGTGAGCTACAGATAGCACTCATTAGAAATCCAATGTTAATCTTTTGTCATACGCATTTCAGACAAACATGTATTGGTTAGTGCAAGGACAGAACATGGAAAGCTACATTTTGGAAAATAGATTTATTATTGTGTTGTAAATGGCCAGAATATCTGAGTTGCTGTGAGTTTTCCAGGCTGCATGGCCATGTTCCAGAAGCCTTCTCTCCTGATGTTTTGCCCACATCTATGGCAGGCATCCTTGGAAGTTTGTGAGGTCTGTCGGAAACTGGGCAAGTGATGTTTATAATATTTATTCTTCTTAAGCTTCCTGTATTACAGGAAACATTGCTTCTTGGCCTTTTGGCTAAGATCAAATATATTACTTTTTGGGGAAAAAAAATCTAACTTAAGCTTTTGATGGGGAGATATTGGAAAAATAGATATTTATTTATATATAAATTGTATGGACTTTACCAGCACTGAAATGTAAGAAAAATCAGGTTCTCTCTATGTTAGAAAGCTGCAGGACAGAGAGAATGCAGAAGGAGATCTGTATTAAAAGGGGGAGGAGAAAGGGGACCTGTTATCTATACATTCCAGAGAGACTGGTACAACATAGCCCAGCGTCTTTCTTCTAAGTAAGGAGCCTATCCACCTCCCTCCTGACAGGTCAAGGTAGGCCCCTTGATTGATGAATGTAAGCTGTATGCTGCTCTCAGAAAAAATATAGAGACATGCCTCTTGCATGCTGGAAGATAGAATTTGATATTTCTATGATGCTAAAGTGATGAAGTGAATGATGTCAATGTATGTAGAGGCATGTTTCTTTGTTTGCCTGCATTTGGAGAGGTATAAAAGGGACAGTCAACGCCTTTATACTCACTCTGGTTGCTTTTGGATACAGCTCCACTCCCAGGGTCCCAGCTGGAAATAAAGCTGTACTTTTCTTTCTTTTCTTTTCTTTCTCTGGAAAGGATCTCTCTTGATATTATCTCTCCTATCCTGCTGCAACACTTTCACTTGCAAAAACTTAGGCTAAATATTTCTTCTTCTTCATTAGCCATGGAATAGTTCTTATGAATTTTACACTTTGCCCAAAGTCCATCCTGGGGGCCAAACGCGGCCCCTGTTCAAATTTCCCGGAGGCCTTACCAAAAAGGCTGTCCTTTGCTGTGACTCTTCCCTTGTGAAGAAAAGGGGAGAGCTAGGCAGCAACTATAAGCTACCCCCCCTCACCACAATCAAAGCCCTCTTGACAGATGGCCATGGGGCCTCTGCTGAAAAACTTGCAGAGGAGATTCCACCAGATTCTAGGCAGCATATGCTACTGTCTGAATCAACCTGACACAACAACAACAATCCTAATTAACTTGACTCTCTCATCAGCCAAAAACAGGGCCATATTTCCCATTGAAAGACTGGTACATTTATGTTGGTTAAAATTGTTCTTCATTTTATATATGTTATTGCTCTTTCAAATTTTATTTTTGCACTACAAATGAAACATATGCAGAGTGCATAGGAATGCATTCATTTTTCCTCAACTATAGCCTGTCCACCCCCCCCCCCAATAGGCTGAGGGACTATGAACTGGTCGATGGCTTTAAATGTTTGGACACTCCTGTATTACATTCTTATTTTCTTCAATTCTGTCTGTTATTTCCACTTCCAAGTTTCCATTTAGTCCTTACTACACAATGGAGTCAATCTAAGGGCCTTCCAGACAGGATTTGATCCCAGGTTTTTTGTTTATTCCAGATTATCTGGCAGTGTGGACTCGTATAATCCAGTTTAAAGCAGAAAACCTGGGATCAGATTTTGGGATATAGGGCCTGTTTGGAAGGGACCAATTTTCATAATCATCACTGCATCCCTTGCTGTGCTACATGGATTAAGGTTAGAGGAACTTCATCCCACCTAGCACTCACCTGTGCCAAGGAAGATAGCTCTTCACTCCTGTATGTGACTGCTTTCAGCACTTCAGACATCTTCAGTGCTGTCTGCATTGATGTTACATTGACAGTGGAGAGAGTGGTCAGCATGAGCTCTCTCAACTAGGAAAGGCAAGAGAGAATGTTAGAGAAATTTCAAAGTGTTGGAAGGGATTTAGAGGTCAACTACTTCCTGACCAGTGCAGGAGACTGCAGTTTGACCTCTCTTCTGTGGAGTAGTCTGTCCTACCATCCAATATATCTCTTGGGTCAACCCAATACTGTTACATAGAATGGGATTCCACATATAGAAGCTTACTAGACCATCAGTTCTACAGTGGTAATGGAATACCATTTGTCCATTTTATTGTTTATTTAATTTATTTATATTCCGCAACTCAAAATAGCTTACAATACAAATAAAAAAACAAAGCAATGTGAAATATTGACCTCCTTCCTTGTGTCTGTCTGCAGGGATGTATTAACACTCTCTTCCTTCATCTTGTGATTAAGAACAGAGGATACTGATTTGTACAGCTGGAACAGGGACATACTGTTGTTCTCTCCTTTTAGGATGGTGTTTGATTTTTCCAAAATAATTGTCTGCAGCGTCTGGTTTCTATCACTTATATCTTCAGGCCAAACCTCATAAAACAAGAGGAAAGAATGTTCTGATCACAGGGCATCCAGAATGTTTCCCTCAATTATCACCAAGGGCATTCTTAAAAGTGCCAATATTTTGTTCCCATCCTCAAGTGGGTTTCTTTTTAATTCTGAGACAGATCAGAACAGTAACACACATTCTGTCTCTTTTAATTTTTTTTGTTACAGTGGGTGGGTGAAATGACACTTTTGCATCACAGTACTATTCTAAAAACTTTTTTTAATAGGAGAAGAAAATTAGCCCTTCGAACTACAGGCAATCCCGAGTTACAAACATCCAACTTACAAATGACTCATAGTTAAGAATGGGGCTGAGTTAACAAGAAGTGAGAGAAATCTACCCCTTGGAACGGAAATTTACTCCTGAAACAGTTACAATGGGAAAAAGGTGTCTTCACTAAAGCTTTATCACCAGTCCTTATCTCCAAATATTTCAAAATCCAATTATCACAGAAAGCGAGGTGAAATCTTCTGAACAGGGGCACAGCCACCAAAACAAGCTCCTCAAGGATGTTAAGTCTTCCTTGTGCTATCCAAAACACACACAGACAGACACACACACTAGCTGTCCCCTGCCACGCATTGCTGTGGCCTAGTCTAGTGATCTGGAAAATAAAGTAATGAGAAAGTGTTGGTTTCTAATATATGTAATGTCTTTATGCTTGTGGGTAAACAGTATTTCTTGCTGTTTCTTTGCCAGTGTTGATGTGGAGAGTGTCTGGTTTACCTACTCTGGAACATGCAACATATTATTGTCCTCCTTTAGCGGTCCCTTTCAAATCTGTGATACTATATCTGCATATGTGTGAATCATATATATCTACTCTATAACTGTGGCTGGATGGCACTTTGTCAGGAGGGCTTTGATTATGTTTTCTTGCCCTGGTGAAGGGGGTTGGACTGGATGGCCTTAAGTATTCATGGGGGTTCTGTGTGGGAAGTTTGCCATTGTTGGGGCTCCGAATGTTCTTTGATTGTAGGTGAACTATAAATCCCTGTAACTACAGCTTCCAAATGTCAAGGTCTATTTTCCCCAAACTCCATCTGTGTTCATATTTAGGCATTTGGAATGTTCGTGCCAAGTTTGGTCCAGATCCGTCATTGTTTGAGTCCATAGTGCTGCCTGGATGAACTACAACTCCCAGACTCAAGGTCAATGCCTGCCAAACCATTCTAGTTTTCTGGGTTGCTGTAGTTTTTTTCCGGCTATATGGCCATGTTCTAGAAGCATTCTCTCCTGATGTTTCGCTGCATCTATGGCAAGCATCCTCAGAGGTAGTGAGGTCTAGTTTTCTGTTGGTCATGGGAGTCCTGTGTGCCAAGTTTGGTTTCATTCCATCATTGGTGGAGTTCAGAATGGTCTTTGATTGTAGGTGAACTATAAATCCCAGCAACTACAACTCCCAAGCAACAAAATTAATATTTTTGAGTGATGGTCACTTGTTGGCCTGATAGGTGTATTGTGTTCAAATTTGGTGTCAATTTGGTGGTTTTTGAATTATGTTAATCCCACAAATGAACATTACATTTTTATTTATATAGATAATATATGGATGGCTGGGTTACACTTTAAAAATGTCCCTGTTCAGACTTACATACAAATTCAACAAGAACAAACTACAGAAACCATATTGTTCATAAGCCTGTATAGCAAATTACATTCCAATTTCTAGGGAGGGGGGATACCTTGGAAAAATCTATGAATCACCATGAACAGCCTATTGCATTCGACATCTGGAAAAAACTATGACTACCGCACCACACAAGAGTCCAGGAATATAAGCAAAAAGATTATTGTAAAAATAATTAAAAAGTATACACAAATCAGGAATAAGAAAGAAAGATATATAATCCAAAAAGGTTTAGCAACAGCTGATAACCAAGCAGTAATCCAAATGTCTCATAAATTTCAAGAAATGACAAAGTCCAGGAAGAGCCAGAAATCACAGATATAGCTTAAGTCCACAATCCAGAAGGTATAACTAGTAAACCTTGAACAGGAGTACATGAACAGGACACAAAAAACTTCCAGGAGATAATAAATCCAAAACCAAAGCTTGACTTGAACCAGGGACAAGAGAACTCAGGCTTAGCTTCTCACTCTAATGCAGCATTGCCCAAACTGACCTTAAGGTAAACAACTTGCTGTCTAATACACACCCATGAAATCATTCAATTTCCCGTGAATTTCCTTCATAACTTTCCCATATAATCTCTCTGAATGAAGCAATCTATTTTTGGCTCTGATATGAAAATGAAGACTTTTGTTGATCTCCGTAGCTACAGGTGGTTTCTCGTGGGAACCTTCCTTATCACTCAGCTCTTCACTTGATTCTTTATCTGCTGTTGCTACTTCTGATTCCCCTGAACGCCCTTGAGGCGTTGCACTATCCGAGCCACAGAGAGAACCATAATTTCCCAGACTTGAATTTTTCAGACTTGAGAGCCCATCACTTTATGCCTCAGGAAAGCTCACAATTCTCTCTAAATCATCAGTTAATACAGCCTCCTAAAAGAAAGAAGAGAGTAAACACAGAGGCAATAACAACCCACAAAACTCAGGGAGCCATACTGTGAAAACTCACACTCTTTTAGAACAATCTGAAAGAGCCTGAAGTATGACTAAATACAAAGTGAGTTTGCAGAGTGTTCTAAAGAGGTCTGAGAAGTGTTTCCTCCACCTTTCCCAGATTGCAAAGCTTAACAAAAAAAGCTGGCAAAACCATGTCTAACTTACCCTGACAGTGAAATTTGTACGAAGTGTGTCACCATAACTATTGGTTACAGAAACATGGATGCGTAAAAGGAAGTCATTGTCCTTTTCTCCAAGTGGGAGGTAAACTGAAGGGAGAACAGGATCGTGTCCACAGTGTAGAAGAGAATCTGGAAGGAGCAAATGGGACAAAGAACGAACTTATTGGCAGTGGAAAACAGATCTTTTCACATCAAAGAAATAAACAAACACAAAACAACCCAAATTATGTAGTAGTTCTTCAGTCCTTGTTGTGTTTGTATTAATCACAGAGAAGGAAATGTACAGCCAGGATTTATACAGAGAGCTCCTCCAAAGAAAAAAAATATTGTTAAGTCCCAAGTTTGTTCCTCTACAACCCTTAAAAAAAGATTCATATGATGTATCTCTGAGCCTGAATAATTGTTTGGGACTCCTAACATTGCCAAAGTCATTTGTTTATCTGAAATCCACAATGTCCAGCCAAAGCATACTGTATAAAGCATACATTATGCAGGAGGACTTAGCAATTCCTAGAGAAGTGTGCTCTCCAATGCCTCCAGTGCGATTCTACAGTCAACTTCCAAAGGAACTTCCAGCACAAAGTCTCTGATGGTCTCAGGTTTTGTTCCTATATATACATCCCCAATGCCAAAGTATTATTGACTGAGCTCCCTCATCTCTTTTAAAACCCTATACCAGATATATCCTACCTTGTTCATGCCCAGTATTTATTTTTTAAAATTTTAAACTAGCACATTTGGCCTGGCCATAGGTTTTTAATCCTTGTGTGTTACTGTTTATTGGTTATTGTTTATATGTGATTTATATTAATTGTATTGTATTTATTGTTTATTTGTTTATTGCTTTTGTTTTTATTGATGTACATTGTAATCTGCCTGAGTCCCCTACGGTGTAAGATGGTGGCGGGGTATAAATAAAGTTTTATTATTATAATATTATTATCAGTGAACATTAAGATTACTACTGACCGAAAGGTCATGAGTTTGAACCCAGCCCGGGTCAGAGTTAGTGTCCGACCAATTTGTGTAGCTTGCTGTTGACCTTTGCAGCCCGAAAGACAATTGCATCTATCAAGTAGGAAATTTAGGTACTGCCTACGTGGGAGGCTAATTTAACTAATTTACAATTCCATAAAAATCTCCAGCAAGCCTGCAAAGAATGAGGAAGTACTTCATCAGTGTCACAAAATGGATGGTGAAGCAACAGCTCCCCTGGTGGCCAGAATACCCTCATGAAAAGTTGGAATGTTAAATTGCATCTGCGTCTGTCTATATATGTTGTGTGCCTATGGCATTGAATGTTTGCCATGTATATGTACACTGTAATCCGCCCTGAGTTCCCTGCGATGTGAGAAGGGCAGAATATAAATACTGTAAATAAAATAAATAAAATATTAAGGGACTTTTCTTTCCCACTGCACAGGTTATCTTAAATTAACCCACTATTTCCCAAGATGAAACATACTTCTCCTTGGCTACCTGTTAGTGTTATATTGAAACTACCCAAGATGATGACACTTAAGAAAAAAAATATTTTTCAGAAGGCTGAAAGAGTGTGACATGCAATTTCAGCCAGTTGAGAGTGCCATGGCCAAGTGAAGGTTCAAATCCTGGTTTCCAGAGTCGTAGTCCAGTACTCCAACCATGACACCAGGCTGGCTCTCTGTACAGATAGCAGATAATGTGGCTCTTACTTGGCTCCAGATAGAAGCAATATGTGAGTGAGGAGCTATCAGATGGAAGACACTGATCCTCCAAGCAGGAAGTGACACAGGAGATGGAAAAACTTGTGAGAACTGATCCTTGCTCAGGGGATATCATGCAGACTGGGGCTGCTGGAGGAGGCACCGTGCTGACAATGAAGATTTCTTCGCCATACTTGTGATCATTCACGGCTGGAACGTTTAGAAACAAAACAGGTCATGAGTTAATTTGAAACAGCTTGTGTCACATATAGATTTGCACTTAAAAGAGCATTTGCTTTCTAAATATTCAACACATTTGCTAAAGAACAGCTTGCCTAGTTTCTAATAGACCTCACAACCTCTGGGGATGCCTGCCATAGATGTGGGCGAAACGTCAAGAGAGAATGCTTATGGAACATGGCCAGACAGCACGGAAAACTCATAGCAACACATTGGTGTAATTTTAGACTACACAATCTGTGAACAGGATTCAGTTTTTGTGTGTGGTAGGAGTGCTCTTCCAGCAGTCGCCAGCCAATCCCTCTCCAATGCCAGAAATACAGCTTAATGGTGTAACATTAGAAAATGTTGACCATTTCCGCTACCTTGGCTGCCACCTCTCCACAAAAGTCAACATTGACACTGAAATACAACACCGCCTGAACTCTGCAAGTGCAGCATTTTTCCCAATGAAGCAGAGAGTGTTTGAGGACCAGGACATCCGTAGGGATGCCAAGGTGCTTGTTTATAAAGCTATTGTCCTCTCAGCCCTGCTATACGCCTGTGAGACGTGGACTATCTACAGATGTCACATGCAACTCCTAGAATGATTCCATCAGCGTTGCCACCGAAAAATCCTGCAAATTTCTTGGGTGTTGTGACTCAGCTGGAATCACAGGGTGATGGTATCAATGATTCTGATGGGGATGATCAGATGGGAAACAAGGATGTCCCTGTGTTAGACGTGGAAGACTAGGATCAGGGGGCAGAAGTTCAGTTGTTTCCCACAGCAAGGGTTGATGCTGGGGAAAGTGAAACTACTGAGAGCGAGAGCCAGGTGCCTGATGAAGGAAGGGAGGATGTAGAAGGGGAGGATAGTTCTCAGCCAGCTAACAAGGGATTTGACCTCGATGGAGCCGGTGATTTAGATAGGGCTGATCGCTTGGAATTGAAAGTGTGAAGGAGTGTCAGGATCGCCGGGAGGTGAGAGAGAGGCCTGAGGCCATAGGAACGCCTTTATGCTGGCCCAAGAGCATTGAACAGACTGTTTGAATGTGCCTCAGTGTCAGAGCAACTTCACGCTGTAACCAAGAGACTTTGGGGTTTGTATTGTAGCCTTTCATGTTCCTGTTTTAGGACTTTGTCATGCACTTTAGGGACTTTGTCTTGCCTGTGTCTTCATGGATCTTGTTTGCCTATGTTACCTTGGATTGATCTTTTGAAATATACTTTTGCTTTTTGAACTTTTTATCTTTTATTTTTTTAAAAACTACAAAGACAACTGCTGGTGTGTTCTTTAGTGTCTTAAGCAAGGTGGTACTACGCTGAGGTGCGACATTGGGAAGACAAGTGGACAAATGTCAGCATGCTGGAAAAAGCAAATACCACCTTAAATTGCATCTGCGTCTGTCTATATATGTTGTGTGCCTATGGCATTGAATGTTTGCCATGGCGATGGTCCTTCGCCATGAACTCCGCTGGACCGGCCATGTTGTCTGGATGCCTGACCACCATCTCCCAAAGCAATTGCTCTACTCTGAACTCAAGAATGGAAAACGGAATGTTGGAGGACAGGAAAAGAGATTGAAAGATGGGTTTGAAGCCAACCTTAAAAACTCTGGCATAGACACTGAGAGCCGGGAAGCCCTGGCCCTTGAGTTCTCCAGTTGGAGGTCAGCTGTGACCAGCAGTGCTGTAGAATTTGAAGAGGCACGAATGGAGGGTGAAAGAGAGAAACGTGCCAAGAGGAAGGCGCGTCAAGCCAACCCTGACCGGGACCGCCTTCCACCTGGAAACCGATGCCCTCACTGCAGGAAAACATGCATATCAAGAATAGGGCTCCATAGTCACCTACGGACCCACCACCAGGACACCAATCTTGGAAGACAATCCTACTCAGACTTGCCAGGGACATTAAAAACAATAAAAAGGGCTTCTATTCTTATGTCAGTAGAAAAAGGAAAAACAAGGAGGCGATAGGACCTCTTCGAGGAGAAGATGGGGCAATGCTGACAGGGGATAGGGAAAAGGCAGAACTACTTAATGCCTTCTTTGCCTCGGTCTTCTCACAAAAAGAGAGTCTTCAACCTCAGCAAGATGGAGTGGATGAGGGATTGGAGGACATCCAACCCCAAATTGGGAAAGAAGTCGTCCAGGAATACCTGGCCGCTCTTAATGAGTTCAAGTCCCCAGGTCCAGATCAACTACACCCCAGAGTATTGAAGGAACTAGCGGAAGTCATTTCGGAACCATTGGCAACCATCTTTGAGAGTTCTTGGAGAACGGGAGAAGTTCCAGCAGATTGGAGGAGGGCCAATGTGGTCCCAATCTTCAAGAAGGGAAAAAAGGACGACCCAAACAACTACCGTCCGGTCAGCCTCACGTCGATACCGGGCAAGATTCTGGAAAAGATTGTTAAGGAAGTGGTCTGCAAACACTTAGAAACAAATGCAGTCATCGCTAATAGTCAACACGGATTTATCAAAAACAAGTCATGCCAGACTAATCTGATCTCTTTCTTCGATAGAGCTACAAGCTGGGTAGATGCGGGGAATGCCGTGGATGTAGCGTACCTGGATTTCAGTAAGGCCTTCGACAAGGTCCCCCATGACCTTCTGGCAAGGAAACTAGTCCAATGTGGGCTAGGCAAAACTACGGTGAGGTGGATCTGTAATTGGTTAAGTGGACGAACACAGAGAGTGCTCACTAATGCTTCCTCTTCATCTTGGAAAGAAGTGACGAGCGGAGTGCCGCAGGGCTCCGTCCTGGGCCCGGTCCTGTTCAACATCTTTATTAACGACTTAGATGAAGGGCTAGAAGGCATGATCATCAAGTTTGCAGACGACACCAAATTGGGAGGGATAGCCAATAGTCCAGAGGACAGGAGCAGAATTCAAAACGATCTTGACAGATTAGAGAGATGGGCCAAAACTAACAAAATGAAGTTCAACAGTGACAAATGCAAGATACTCCACTTTGGCAGAAAAAATGAAATGCAAAGATACAGAATGGGGGACGCCTGGCTCGAGAGCAGTACGTGTGAAAAAGATCTTGGAGTCCTCGTGGACAACAAGTTAAACATGAGCCAACAATGTGATGTGGCGGCAAAAAAAGCCAATGGGATTTTGGCCTGCATCAATAGAAGCATAGTGTCTAGATCTAGGGAAGTCATGCTACCCCTCTATTCTGCTTTGGTTAGACCACATCTGGAATATTGTGTCCAATTCTGGGCACCACAATTCAAGAGAGATGTTGACAAGCTGGAAAGTGTCCAGAGGAGGGCGACTAAAATGATCAAGGGTCTGGAGAACAAGCCCTATGAGGAGCGGCTTAGGGAACTGGGCATGTTTAGCCTGAAGAAGAGAAGGCTGAGAGGAGATATGATAGCCATGTATAAATATGTGAGAGGAAGCCACAGGGAGGAGGGAGCAAGCTTGTTTTCTGCTTCCTTGGAGACTAGGACACGGAACAATGGCTTCAAACTACAAGAGAGGAGATTCCATCTGAACATTAGGAAGAACTTCCTGACTGTGAGAGCCGTTCAGCAGTGGAACTCTCTGCCCCGGAGTGTGGTGGAGGCTCCTTCTTTGGAAGCTTTTAAGCAGAGGCTGGATGGCCATTTGTCGGGGGTGATTTGAATGCAATATTCCTGCTTCTTGGCAGGGGGTTGGACTGGATGGCCCATGAGGTCTCTTCCAACTCTATGATTCTATGATTCTATGATTCTACTCGGACAACGAGGGATCGTCTAAATAAGTAAGTGTTCATCCCCTGTGGCAGGTAAATCAGTTACAGCAAGTCAACAGTGTCTTTGGACTTATCACATGATGTTGCTCCTTTCCCACCACTCTCCCAGTGCGAGAAAACCTGGAAAGCCTTTCTTTTAACAACATAGGCAATCCATTAATGACCTTCTTTTGTAAAAGAAACGCCTTCTGACTGTCTCCATGACACCCAGAACAACAAAAGAGGACAAGTCCACTTGGTAAGTCCCGCTGTTATGCTGCTATAATTGCAATTTGCCTGACTCATGTGATAAACTTTTAAGTCACCACAAGCCTCTTTGTTGCTTTTGCTACAAAGGATTACCAGATCTATATCTTTGGAAATGATCCATAGCATTCAAACTACACAAGTCGATAAGTATTTTTCATCAAATATAATTTTAGGTCATTCTTAATAGAGTTTTTTTTTTTGCGCTGAATTCAGATCTGTATTTATTTTTTCTCTATCACGTGTAGTTGTTGTGATGAGACTAATCAAATAATTAATGCATTTACGCACAGATAGCAATAGAATCTAATGGATATTAGTGTGTAAATGCATTAATTATTCGATTCGCCTCATCGCAAAAACTACACGATAGAGAAAAAATAAACACAGATCTGAATTGAGTGTGAAAAACTCTATAAGAATGACCTAAAATCATATCTGATGAAAAATACTTGTTGGCTTGTGGTTAATTAGATTTTATTGATATCAGTGCATAAATGCATTTGATCAGCCTCATCACAAAAACAAACAAAAAATAAACACAAATCTGAATTCAGCCCAATAAACTCTATAAGAATTACCTAACGATGGGGACGAGAGACAGGGCCTTCTCAGCACTGCCCCCCCCTCCGCCGCCTATGAAATGCCCTCCCTAGAGATATCAGATTGGCCACCTCCCTCTTGACTTTTAGAAGGAAAATCAAGACCTGGTTATAGGACCAAACATTTGGTTAGTGAGCAGCAAGTGGAAGAAGATCACACAACTTATGGCAATGAATTGACTGGTTTTTGGATTTCGATTTTAATGGATGTGTCTTAATTAATTGTTTTAATTGTTGTTTCAATATTTCTAATATTTTGATTGCACTGTGATTGTTTTTATGATGCTAGCATCGTATGATGCTTTTGTTAGGCTACCCTGAGTCCCCCTTCGGGCGGGAGTAGGGCGGGGTACAAATATAGGAAATAAAATGCTCTGTGCATAATTAGTACCTTAAAAAAAAGAACCAATGAACGAAATCACACCAAATTTGGCAACAAATGTCTCACAATACAAGGAGTGACCATCACTCAAAAAATTATGATTTTGTCATTTGGGAGTTGTAGTTGCTGGGATTTATAGTTCACCTACAATCAAACAGCATTCTGAACTCCATCAACGATGGAATTGATCCAAACTTGGCACACAGAACTCCCATGACCAGCAGAAAATACTGGAAGGCTTTGGTGGGCATTGACCTTGAGTTTGGGAGTTGTAGTTCACTAACATCCAGAGAGCACTGTGGACTCAACCAACGATGGATCTGGACCAAACTTGGCACAAGCACTCAATATGCCCAAATATGAACACAGATGGAGTTTGGGCGAAATAGACCTCGACATTTAGGAGTTGTAGTCACTGGGATTCACAGTTCACCTACAATCAAAGAGCATCCTGAACCCCACCAACGACAGAATCGGGGCAAACTTCCCACACAGAACCCTCATGACCAACAGAAAATACTTAAGGCCATCCAATCCAATTCCCTTCATCAGGGCAAGAAAATGTAATCAAGGTTCTCCTGACAAAGCCATCCAGCCATACAGATAGATAGATAGATAGATAGATAGATAGATAGATATGATTCACACACACAGAGATATAGTATCATAGATTTGAAAGGGACCTTTAAAGAAGGACAATGATATCTTGCATGTTCCAGAGTAGGCAAACCAGACACTCTCCACATTAACACTGACAAAGAAAAAGCAAGAAATAATGTTTACCCACAAGCATAAAGAAATTACATATATTAGAAACCAACACTTTCTCATTACTTTATTTTCCAGATCAACAGACTGGGCCACGGCAATGTGTGGCAGGGGACGGCTAGTAAATAAATAAATATCTGATGAAAAATACTTGTTGGCTTGTGTTACATGAATATGATGTGAAATGTGCAGACTTTACAGTCTGCTGTAATGTACCATTCATCATATTTTAAAAAGTTGATGTGATGGGAAAAAATAAAGACATATTTAAAATCAGCATAAAAATTGATTAAAACTGTGCTCCTCTCAATTCTGATGATTACAAAAAGTTTGATTTTGTTGGCTTGTGCTATCCGTTTAGAGCAAATACCCATTAAAGCAGTAAATAAAAATAATCAAACTAGATTATCCAAATTTGGGTCATCTCACCTGCTACTTTAATCCTAAAGGCTTCTCCTTGTGTTTGCAGGAAAGAGCTGTTCAGCACCAACATTGCTGTATCGCTCTGAAGCAAAGTGAGGGAGCTCTGGGGGAAACCAGTCAAACTGCAACCTGGTGGGAGCAGAATGGGCTGCGGAGAAACATTGATGGATAAATATTTGGTTTTCAGTAGGTCTTCTGCTATGTTTCCCAAAGAGACTGTCTTCTCAGCATAGCTGGGTGTTTCATCTAAACTTGAAATATAGTTGCAAGACTTTTACATTTCGTTTTCCATTAATTAGCTCTCATTTAGCTCTGTAATCAGCTCTCATTAAGCTTACCTATTGGTCTCTTAATTCTTCCCTATTCTGTAGCATTTAAATAGCACTTCCCAATCCAGAGCCCTCCAGATGGTTTGGGCTGGATCTCCCAATTTCTTATCCAGCACAGAGAGTTCCAACAATACATTTTTGGGGTAGGATGCTGTGCTGTTGCACACTGGGCCTGAAATAATGTCTGTTTACAGGATGTGCCTTCTGTATGCCTAACGGGATGCTGAGTGCCTGAGCTGAAGGGCTCCTTAGATTTCCCAACACAAAGTTCTATTGAGGCTCAAAATAAGTTCAACGAAGTTCTTTATTTGGGCCTAAATCATCAAACAAATGAATTAAATGCTTTATAACCATGGAAAACCGGTAGCTTCCTCAATCTACTATCAAGGGCAGGCAACTGGTGGTAAACTGTTCCATTCTTCCTTAGGGAAATCTCAGGAAGAACAAGCCTTAAAGAATCCCACAAAATTGGACAAGCAGATGCCTCAATCACCTCCCCTGGCACTGTGATGAAATTGGAGTCCAACTCAAGGTGTATCTGAGCAACTTTGCCTGCAAAATGGTATGCAAACTCGCGACACCGAGTTGCTGGGTCACTCCTCATAGGGCTTGTTCTGCAGACCCTTGACCATTTGAGTTGTTCTCCTCTGGACACATTCCGGCTAGTCAACATCTTTCTTCAATTGCAGTGCCCAGAATGGGACATAGTATCCCAGGTGTGGTGTGACCATGGCAGAATATAAGGGTAGCATGACTTCCTTGGATCTAGGCACTAGACTCCTATTGATGCAGGCCAAAATCCCGTTGCTTTTTTTTAGCTGCCACAAGACATTGTTGGCTCATGTTTACCTTGTTGTCCATGAGAATTTCTAGATCTTTTCTACACGTACTGCTGGTTTTTTTAAATGAAGGTTTTGTCTTGTTTTTTTTAAATCTTGTGATTATTGTTTTTACAAACTGATCAATTCACTCCAAAACATTGGGGAAGGAGAACAGGGCTCACCTTTCTTTCAAATGTATGGTCTAAATACCACTTGTAGAGTATAGCCTTTGAATCTAGCTCTGTTGAGACACTGAGTATAACATCTTCTGTGACGTTTACTGGCTTGCAGTTCATCTCACAACTAAGAAGAAGGCAGAAGCCATGGTTAGCAAGCACAAGTATATAACAAAATAAGGGAAATGCTTGGCCCAAGGGCTCTGAGCAAGAAATCCAAAGAGCAAATATTTATCACAGGTTTAAGAGAGAAACGCAGTATTGTGTTATACTTCATGTGATTCAGAGAAGCTAAATGCCTGTGAAAAACAAAGTTGTTGTATTGGCTTCTAGCAAGACCATGCCAAAAACATTCAAACAATTCAATTGCAATGAAGAAGCCAGTTTGGTTAAAGTGCTGGACTTCAACATTTGGGAGGTCCAGGTTCTAGATCTCCCAAATGCTATGGGGAAGGAATGTACTAGAACAAGCATTGCATGGGTTTCCTTCTCATTTTCTTACAAGTGCATTTAATTCCTCAATAATAAAATTGCACACTAATACAAGGGCGACACACACCTGATTTGTGGCCTCAGGTCTCGCTTTGCTGTGATGTAGAGGCATTGCTCATCCTGCTTCTCTTGCTTTTCCGGGTTTTTGACTGTAACTTTCACAGTCACGGCTGAGCTAGGAGGAGGTAAGCAGGCAGGAGGAATCCGGATCTCCCTTTGGTCCGTCTGGATGGATTGTTCTTGCACACATTCAGCCCATTCAGGCCAACAGGATCCTGTAAAGATATTCTCAACTAGTTCATCCTCTTTTCTTGAGCTCTTCTCCAAGTCCAACCAAACATCCCCTTCATGTGTCCTGATTTGGCAAAATAGGTAAATTTGTTGGGTTTCATTCCTGGACTGCATAACTATTTGCGTCATCAAGTTTCTAGCTAGACTAGAGACAGGGCTAAGCTCAGGGATTCCTTTCCCCACTTTCCAATGCATTTCCCAAAGGGATTTGTCTTACTGCTAACTGCTGTCTCCTCCCTTTTTGATGATGTAGTAATGGAATTCTGTGAGAGAACTTCCTCTTAAGTTTAAAACTGCCCTGGGAAGACCATGTAATCTCCACCATTGTTTCTTCTGCTTTTCTTTTCTCCCTGAGAGGACACATTTTGCCTCTCTGTAGGCAGAATGTAGCTGCATGGTATTTTTTTTACCTTTTACCTTCTTTAGAATATGAGATATAGCAAGCTAATTAGCTATGAGGTCGGAGGCGACCCCCCCCCCCCCCCCCAGGATGGAAGGACAACAAAAGATCTAGCCCTTGAGCTAGGCGAAAATGTATTTTCAAAAAACTTAAGCAATAACCCTGGCCAGCTTGAGGACTTAAGCTATCGCTGACCACTTGGACAAACATTAGTCATTTTTATGCTGTCATCTTTTTGTTCCTTTCATTGTTTCCCTGTTGCCCGTCTCCCTTCCACCTCATTGGCTGAGTGGCCAAAGCAGGGCTCAAGCCGCCATTGCTTCTCCTGCTGGTTTGCAGCCAATCATAACAAAGCCAGCTCGGGGTGGGGAGAGGGGTGGGCATGGAAAGTTTGGAATCTGAAGGCTATAAATATTGGATCTTTTTGCTCAGTGGGCATGTCGATTTTGTTGGCAGATTACTGCAATCGTCCTCCTTTCCAGTTGGAATGAAATAAACAACTCGGTGGCATTTTCTTCAACTTGTTGAGACTTATTTGGGGAAAATAGGGAAAATTCTTTCTGGGTGCTTTTTGTCTCGCCAGGTGTGTGGATGGCCTCTGCTTCGCAGGGCCTCCTAAATTTGTGTTCGACATCAGCTACAAGACTTTTCTATCAATAATGTATTTCTTTTTACTTCAATAAATATGTTTGAACCCAAAGTTCAGACTCTGCAATCTTGAGCCATCCTAAAAATTAGAAGGTTATCCCTTCTCACCACATGTAAGTTTCTGCTGGTTATGGAGTTTACTCCTGGTACTCTGCTATTTTTGGTGGAATTACCCTAAATGCGGATTATTTTTGGCGTAACAGCTCAGATTTCCCTACAGAATTAATCCTTTGACATCTTACTTTTTCAGATTTTTGAAATAATTGCCCAGTTTCTCTCTCCTCTTCCCACTCAGTTAACTTCAGCTGCTGTAAATGGAGCCTGAAAGAAGTCTTTGAAATACATCTCCTATTCCTTCTTCCTAGGAGCCTTCTCATCACCAACTCATTTCCAAACCGCCCTCCACACAAATCTCTAGGAATCAGTGACAAAATGTCATAAGAGCCATACCTATATGAATGTCCAAGAAGTCACTTGCTTTTGTGAAAAATGGAAAACTTAGATAGAAAGGGAGGGCTCAACGTAGACATGCAGGGGAATGTTTTTCCAGGAATTGAATTTCCTCAGAGCTACCTGCTTCAGCAAACAGATTTGAAAATTAAGCCTGTACTTTTACCTTTCAGTGACCAAACATCGATTGTTGATCTGTTCTGTGACAGAAACTCTTCTAAAAACATATGAAGTCTATTGTTTAATCAGTGCTTAGTTAGGATTTACAATGAAATTCAAATGGAGTTTGCCTCATACTGCACAAAGATTATTATTTCCAAACTAGCTGTACCCGCGACACATTGCTCTTCTTCTCCTTCTTTCTTTCTCTCCTTCCTTCCCTCCCTTTTAGTCTTTCCTTCTCTCCTTCCTTCCTTTCCTTCCTCTTCCCTTCCTTCCCCCTTTTTGCTTTCCCTTCCACTTTCTCTCCTTTCCTCCTTCTCTACCTATTCTTGGACTACAACTCCCAGCAGTTCTCCTGATCGATTTATCTATCTACCTATATTGCTCTATCTAATCTATCAATCTTATCTATCTGGGAGTTGCAGTCCAGGAACAGAAAATTGGAAATATGAAGGGATTGAGATACTCTCAACGAAATCCAAGAAGAAGAAAGCTTGCAGTTTGGAAGTAGTGCATTTGGATCATCCTTCTCCCCTAAAGGGCCTGGTCTAGGGGGTGCTGGGAGCTGTAGTCTGGAAGATTGTGTGGATATGCTATTGTGTGTTTTGTTTGCTGGGGGGAGTTGTTTTTGCGCATGCGCTGTATTGTCTTTTTGCATTTTTTGGCTTTTTTAGTCCCTTATGTTGTGTTTTTCAGTGTTTTATGAGTGACTAGCTGTGCCCTGCCACGCGTTGCTGTGGTCTATAGTAAAACTTATCAAAGTTGAGGTAGATATCTGGACTATTATGAAAGAGAGGTCCCTACCTATTCCTTCCCCCTTTTCCTCCCCCTTTCTCTCCTTTCTTCCTTCTCTACCTCTTTCTTTCTTTCCTTCTTTCACTACTTGGTTTCATCCTTCTCTCTTTCCTTCATTCCCTCCCCCTTTCTTCCTTTGCCTTTCTTCCCTCCCTGTTTGCTTCCTTCTTTCACTTTTTATTTCCTTTTATTTCACCACCATCATAACAGTAACAATAATGCAATGCATTGCCTCCGGGACCTGACACCTCTCCCATTCCCCCTAAAAGGGTCTCATAGGAACAATAGCATCATCATAATAATAATAGAAATAACAACCTTTACCCGCCACGTGTTGCTGTGGCCAATCTTCCCTCTTTCTCTCCTTCTTTCCCTCCCTCCCTCCCTCCCTCCTTCCTTCCTTCCTTCCTTCCCATCTTTCCTTCTCCTCTTCTTTGTCTATCTCTTTCCTTCCTTCCCCCTTTTTCTTTCTCTTCTGCTGTCTCTCTTTTCTTTCCTTCCATCTTTCCTTTTCTTTCCTTTTCTTCTTCCTCTAACTTTCCTTCCTTCCCCCTTTTTCTTTACCTCCCTTTCTCTTTCTTCCTTCTTTCCTTCCTTCCTGTCTTTCTAGATTTTGACAGGGCGGGAAGGGGTGGGGTGGGGTTTGGAGGGGGCGTGAAGTAAAAGGAGGTAAGATTGGGGCAGGGGAGTGATGGAGCGTGGGGTTGCGTGTGTGTGTACGGCGGCGGGGGGAGTGGGGTTGCGTGTGTGTGCGGCGGTGGGGGGAGTGATGGAGCGTGGGGTTGCGTGTGTGTGTGCGGCAGCGGGGGGAGTGATGGAGCGTGGGGTTGCGTGTGTGTGTGCGGCGGCGGGGGGAGTGGGGTTGCGTGTGTGTGTGCGGCAGCAGGGGGAGTGGGGTTGCGTGTGTGTGCGGCGGTGGGGGGAGTGATGGAGCGTGGGGTTGCGTGTGTGTGTGTGGCGGCGGGGGGAGTGGGGTTGCGTATGTGTATGCGGCGGCGGGGGGAGTGATGGAGTGTGGGGTTGCGTTTGTGTGTGCGGCAGGGGGTGTGTGTGTGCGGGAAGCGGCGCGGCGCGGCTTGGAGTGGGCATGGTTTCCGCAGAGGGAACGTTGGCCGGAAGGCCATGTGCGCGCGCCAGGGAACTTGCGGCTGGGCGCCAATGCGCATGCTCAGTTGTTTTGCCGTTTTGTGAGTGTGTTGTTGTGTTGTTTTTCATTTTGAGTAGATATGTTTGTACCTTGTGGGTTGTGTTATGGGCACGGGGATTTTGGTTAAGTTTCGTTGGGGTTTTTTTGAGTTTTGTTGTTTTGCCATTTTGTGAGTGTGTTGTTGTGTTGTTTTTCATTTTGAGTAGATATGTTTGTACCTTGTGGGTTGTGTTACGGGCATGGGAATTTTGGTTAAGTTTCGTTGGGGGTTTTTGAGTTTTGTTTCCTCGTTGGATGCCCCTAACAAATTTATATATATAGATGGTCACTCGTTGGCCTGGTAGGTGTCTTGTGTCCAAATTTGGTGTCAATGCATCCAGTGGTTTTTTGAATTATGTTAATCCCACAAACGAATATTACATTTTTATTTATATGGATTGCAAGGATTGAACTCTCCGCAATAGCTACTTTCAACCCCTTCTATACTTCTGCAGGACTCTATAAATTGTTACACAGTGCAAAGCTTATCTCACAAGAAAGGAAGGAAGGAAGGAAGGAAGGAAGGAAGGAAGTGTAAGCCGCCTTGAGTCCCTTCTGGGGTGGAGAAAGGCAGAGTAGAAATATTGTAAGGAAGGAAGGAAAAGGAAAGAAAGGAAACTTCCACAGCTATGTACCTAACCCAGCTGAACATGTAAACATTTCAAATTGCTTCAAATATACTCTTTCATTTTTTATCCAATGGAAAATTCACACCACACATTTATAGCGCTATAATTCCACTATAACTGCCATGGTTCTGTTGTATGAATTCCGGGAGTTTGGAGTTTATAGAGAAGCATTTAGAGCCCTCAGCCAGAGAACTCTGGTGACTCACCAAATGAGAAATCCTCAGAATCTATAGGATGTTGTCATGTGGTAGTTAAAGTGGAATCATAGCACTTTATTGTGTAGTGTGACTGGTCTCGTGAACCGACCATTCTCCCCAAAAGTGTAGGGGGGAGGGGAAAGGTTACAGAAATGCCCATAATCCACATACCACAAGACCAAGTGTAGACAGAATTGTTGCTGTCATCAGGCCAACCAAGAATAATTGTTGTGAAGGGTCCAGCATGGCGACTGGGCTTGATGTATATCTTATTTTTCCCTTTGTCATCCTAAAGTCCAAAGAAAGTCTACAATCAGAGCGGTAGCATCCACATGTGAGCAAAGATTTCTTCTGAATCACAAGTTTAAAAAAATCATACTTTAAGATATATTTTCTTATTTACGTTTGTTGATGGATCTTCACTTGTTTTATGTTTTTGTTTTATATCTCATATTACGGAAGAAGAATGAAAGCTAGAAGGCGATAAAATTTCAAAGTCTATCTAACGATTTAATAGAAAACCAGAAATGTCAGCATATTAGTGTGCCATAATCTTCCAGTTTTATTTTGTTTATCATTTTATTTATTGATAACCTAACCAAAGGATAGCCTAAACATTTTTACATAACTAAATACAGTGAAAAAAATTAAGTGTTAACCACTATTTCACACTTTTAAGAAAGCGATAAGTAGCTAGACATATTTGCAAAAGGAATTTCTCAGTATTCGCTCCCCTTTACCCCCGTCTTATCAAAGTCTCTTCAATACTCACAACTCTTTTTATATTTGATTGTTCCTCTTCCTTGAGAAGATCTATTTAATGTAAAAGAAACGGCTTTAAGCAGCTTGTGTAAATACAAATCACTAGTAGAAAAATCCAGTTTCAAAACACCAGCTAATAATAATAATAATAATAAATAACTTTATTTATACCCCACCGCCATTTCCCCCAACGGGGACTCAGGGCAGCTTACACGAGGCTGAGTCCAAACAGCGAATTACAATAAGACAAGATACAACAAAATAAAAACCGAAATGCAAACAACACAATAGATTACAGAAACATATTAATACAATCAGCAATAAGCATAGAACATAAGAATGCAATAAACAACACAATAACAGTGAGCAGGCCGCATGAACAATAAAATGATTAAAAACTCAGGGTGAGATAAAAGGAGCAGATTATTTGCGAGGGAGTGGTAAGTGTAAAGGACACTTACACTTTGGGTGTGTTTACATTTTAGAATATAGATGCAGTTTGACACCACTTTAATTACCATTCTATGGAATCTTGGGAGTTGTAATTCGATGAGCTACCAGCACTTTCTGGCAGAGAAGTCTAAAAATCTTGCAAAAATCTTGCAAAACTGCAACTCCCAGGGATCCATAGCACTGATACATTTATTGACTTATTTACAGTATTTATATTCTGCCCTTCTCACCCCGAAGGGGACTCAGAGCAGATCACAGAACACATATATGGCAAACATTCAATGCTGTTATACACTGACAAGAGAGTCAACTATACATAAATAGAGGTATATATAGGCTTTCCCATCTTCGGCATCTTGGAGGCTGTGCTCCATCTTTCCTGCCAAAGAGCTTTGTTTGTAAACTTCCTCCTTGATCAAATCACCTGCATTTTCTGGCATTTCCTTATGGGTGCCTTACATACCTCACAGATTATTTATCTACTACTCACATTGCTGTTTTTGAAACTGCTAGGTAGGCAGAACCTGGGCTAAAGGCCAGGAGCTCCATGGCATTTAAAGTGGTGTTAAACTGTATTGATTCTACCCCCTGTTAACTTTAAAATTGTGTGTGTGTGTGTAATATATATATATATATATATATACATATATTCTGGTGCTCTCCCGAACTGGGCCAATAGTTACATTAATGCAAAAGTTACTCACACTTCTTACTGCTTTGAATTAGGGCACATAACATATATAAATATGAAGGAAGTTTGCATTTAAAATGTATTGCTTTATTAAACCATCTTATTTTTAAGCAGGTCATGAAGTGAGCACTTGTCATTACCTTCCTTATGAGAACTGTTAGATGACACCATGACAGTTCCTACATCCATGCTCATGTTTGACAAGGCATTCATCGCAAGCACTTTGACTAGAAAAGTACCTAAAAAAGGACACATTGCAATCAACAAACCAATCCAATCCATTTATTTAAAAAAAACTGTAGCTTTTACAATTTTCCCATCAGTATGAGAATTGTGGCCCAACAACTTATATATATATGTGTGTATGTATATCGTGGTGAAAACTAGGAGGTGCTGGTGCTTTGCTTCTACAGTGTTGCTAAAGTTCTGGTGGTGAAAATTTCAGAACTCTAACAAAACTTTCAAAATTTCATTATAAATGGCAGTTCCTAATAGGTTCTGTCATAAAAATCACCAATAATGAAATAATAATGATATCTTGAAAGTTTTGTTAGAGTTCTGAAATTTTCACCACCAGAACTTTAGCAGCATTGTAGAAACAAAGCACCAGCGCCCCCTAGTTTTCACAACCAGAACTTTAGTTTTATAAGTACTTTAGAACTATTTAGAACTATTTAGAACCATGGATTGCACATAATACATATAATCTATCCCTCAGCACTGTGCTCCCCTTCACGGCTTTTACATATCATCTGTCCAAAATTTTAATTCTTCTTGTGGAGGTAACTTTCCTTCTTTTTTGAAATAAAACTTAAGTGAAATGTACAAAGAAAATAATTCATTGTTAGGAATGATTTATTGTTGTTGTTATCTGTGTTTGTACAGCAGGCCAATGCCAATGTAGTCATGGATGGGAGGTCTCATCTGAGTGGATTTTGCCTCACTATTCATGAAAAGCAGATTACATTTTGCACATCTAGATGGAAGTACCGTACCTTCAGCCTCCAGCGGGATTCTGTAGGTTTCAGATGCTCCTTCAGGACAATCTCTCCAATGAGTAAAAGTCTTGTTAGATCCAGACACTTCAAATTTCAGTTTGTGGGGAGCACCGTGTTGAGCAGACACGATGACCTCTAGATTGTCTCCTAACTCCAAAGAGCGAGAGGTTAATTCAGCTTGAAGGCCAGAGACAGCCTCCAGTAAATGGACAGTGAGAACTTCTGTGACCTCATCTTCTGTGGTGTTGCTGGTTGCAACTATTTCCAGATGATGTACCCCAGGACCTAAAAGCTGTTGAGCTGCACCATCCAAGGTCAAATTATGAGGAACAATGCCTGACTTTATGCTGGACTCTGTCACACTCTTGTTGTTGCTTAGAACAGTGTAGGTCACCCCAGTTCCTGAAAAGGAAGAGTTTCTCTATGAGAAATCATCAAATTCAGCAAAAAACCATTTGGAAGGATGATTAGTATATTCATAAATTAATATAATAGTGGTTCCTGCTTCTTGGCGGGGGGTTGGACTGGATGGCCCATGAGGTCTCTTCCAACTCTTTGATTCTATGATTCTATGAGGCCTTTCCTCACTTTCGTCCTTGGAAGGAACCTTGATCCTTCCCTTAAAAGCCTAACAAGTTCAACTGTAATCAATTCATTGCAGCAATGGACATGCAGAAGGGTTTGCATATATCAGCTTCTAGGTACAATCAGTACAATCATGGATCCGTTTTCCTTTGTTACATTCATTCGTTAGTTACTTTCATTACCTTTGGCAGCATGTAACGGAACACCCCGTCCTGGTACAAAAATCAGCTCGACACAAAAGCAAGCGCAAGCCAATCCTGCCTCCTTGCCTGCTTTTCGTGAGCAACCTCCTTGCCTTGAAAGAGTGCGTGTGATGTGTGCAGGCACAGAAAGCATGTGCACCTGCCTACAGCCGAGTGCCTCCTCTAGGGTAAGGACGTCAGAACTTGCTTCCTTGCCTTGAAAAGTGTGTGTGTTTGGGATGCAGGTCCAGGAAAGAAAGTGTGGGTACCTGCCTGCAGCTGAGCGTCTCTCCCATCTAGTCGAACAGGTAAGACGCCTCTTTAAAGTGCATGCCTACCTGCAGCTCAGATTTTACTCTCCTCGAGTAAAACAGCTTCAATGTCTAAAATGACAGGAAGCAGTTCCTGGAAAGTCCCCCCCCCCCCCCATAATGGGACGATAGAAAACAGATTTTTCAGCACCCCAGAGTGAAAACAGATATCTCCCCTCCCAATTTTGGAAAGCTCCCAAAATGGATCAGGGTCGTCACCGAAAGCTAGGGCACAAAATGAGTTAAGGTTTACCCCGGATGTACAACTCTACAATCACACTATATTTGGATTGTACCAAATTATTTTAAGGATTTTTAACATAATCGCAAAAAAAATGTTACAACAGGTCCAGGATAAGCCCAATATACTAGTCCAGTATAAGCCTCTCCTTTGCATTGCAGACATATCCGGCTGAAAGTGTCAACAATTTGAAGAGAGGAGGAGGAGGAAAGAAGTCTGACCTCCATTAAGTTCCACTTGAATCCACAGGGTTTCCTCATAAAGAGTCCTGCAGTGAGAGCCGTTTCCTACTTCATTCTTGCTGAAGCACCAGCTAACGGTCAGCTCATCCATTTTATCTTGTACCGTCAACAGTTTTTGAGCGGTTACGTGCCATTCGCTGGTGGTGCATTCCACAAAGATGGTGAATGTACCAGGAGAGACATAGTGATGGCTCACGTTGCTAAACAGGCTTGGGAAACACAATGGAACATTATCATCAAAGCACACAGGATTTGCAACAAAAGGCTGTCATATGTTAGAGCTTCGGGATACTCTGCACCACACTCATTCCAGTTTTCTATTTACTTCCCACTTCTGCCACTCATGAATTAGAATTTAATGCCCAATCATCATGGATTTGCCATTTAGTGCCTTCCTTCCTTCCTTCCTTCCTTCCTTCCTTGCCCTTGTCTCTTGCCCCTTTCATCAGTTTCTAGTAACACTATGTTTTTCACACTTTGTGCAAGAATACAACCACACCTATTTCTGAAAATAATAATTTACAAAAAATACTTTAGCATGTGAAAACATAATTGTGTTATTTTCCCAAAGCAAAATTCCCTGGTGTCTGTAAACCCATATTTTTGTTTTGTTTCGTTTTGTTTCTTTTACTGGGAGACAAATAGCAGCAAATATCCATTCTATCCCTGTCTCACTTTACTAATGATAGAACCAGCACAGGTACATATCAAGCTAACTTACTAATATTGAAAGCATTCTCTTAGAACATTATCTCACTTGGGGGGGGGGGGGTCATATATCAGTGGTGTTATGTCTTGTTCCATTAGAAAGCAAATCGTACCACACATTGTTCTTTCCTGCCTTTTGTCCTGAAATCATCCATTTTCAGATTTATCACACGAGTGAATGCAGTTCTTATAATATGGTTGACCACTCAAATGCCTCTTGGATGTTATCCCACCGGAGGGGGGTGGGTTGCAATTCATAACCACTCAATTAAAACCTTGGGGAAAAACAATGGGGATACTGGACTTTCCCTTGCAATCCCGTGACTGCCGAGGAGACAGGAAGTATTGATCTGCATCTTCCCCTTCTCTGGCCTCCTCTACTTCCTCCTAATGCCATTAATCTCTAGTGCAATTTTGAAAGCCAAGATTACTAGGAAAGAGAAATGGCAGGAAAAACAAAATGATGATATGTTGTTGTTTTTTTGGTCAGAAGTGACTTGAGAAACTGCAAGTCGCTTCTGGTGTGAGAGAATTGGCTGTATGCAACAACATTGCCCAGGGGACGCCAGGATGTTTTGATGTTTTTACCATCCTTGTGGGAGGCTTCTCTCATGTTCCCGCATGGGGAGCTGGAGCTGATAGAAGGAGCTCATCTGCACTCTGCCTGGATTTGAACCTGTGACCTGCCGGTCTTCAGTCCTGCCAGCACAGGGATTTAACCCACTGCGTCACCGGAGGCTCCATATTTCTAAGGGTTAAATTAACTTTTAAAAATTGCCAAAAAATCCTCACGAAGCAGGATTTTGGGAGAAAAATGTCAATGTTTGGAGGGAGCCCACCTATAAGAACACTCATTATTCCATGTCGTCAGTTTGAATCAATGTGGGGAATCTGACACATCCCATCCCACGTGTTTTTCTCCAATTGTATAGCAATTCCTGAGCTCAGAAAATGACCTCTGCCCATCTTATTTCCCCCATTTACAAACACTTCAGAAACAATTTCTTAATGAGACCTGATGGACACAGGGAGGAAGTCTCTCTGAGTTGTGTGATGGTTTCCGTTATACACCGTTTCTTTTCTGTATTACAGGTGTTTAGAAATGGGGGGGGGGGGCATGGGATAATGTTCTTAAACATTGCATTGCACACATCTTTGACGATTTGGAAGCTTTCTTCAAAGCAAATCACAAAAATAAAAGAAGAACCTAGGCACTTTGTTGGCTTGACTTCAGAAACTTTAGCTTACGTTGGAGGGTAGTATGGATCAATCGTGTTTCCATCTCCAGTGCTAATGATGCATGAAAGGTTGCCGGAATAAGGAGAAAGCAGCCACTTCAAGGATATGGTGACATTTTCAAAGACAAAGCTCTTCTCTGTTACAGCCAGCCGCAAGCCTGTGAAACAACGCACATAATAGTACCAGCTTTCAGTTCTTGTGGGTTTTTTCGAGCTATATGGCCATGTTCTAGAGCAGTGGTTCTCAACCTTTCTAATGCCGTGACCCCTAAATAAAGTTCCTCATGTTGTGGTGACCCCCAAGAACATTTTCGTTACTACTTCCTAACGGTAATATTGCTACTGTTATGAATTGTAATGGAAATATCTGATATGCAGGATGCATTTTTATTGTTACAAGTTGAACATAATTAAAGCATAGTGATTAATCACGGAAACAGTATGTTCAGGGGAGTATGGGCAATGGATCATGGGATCTGCACTACCTTCAACCATTTCACCACTGACTTACACAGGCCACTGAAACCCCCATGAATTACAGACCTGGAACATACTTGGAACACAGAACCCCAATGACCAATATAAAATACTGGAGGCGGTTGGGGGAATTGACAGTGATTTACGGGAGATGTAGTTCACTTACATCTGGAGAGCACTGTGAACCCAAACGACTATGGATCTGGTCTGAACTTGGCACAAATGCTCAATATGCCCAAATCTGAAGACTGGTGGACTTTGGGGAAAATAGACCTTGGCATTTGGGACTTGCTGTATAAATATTGAAGCTTTTGGAAACGGGTATTTTGGCAGTGAAAATGCCTCACCCATTTTCATTGCCAAAGGCACCCTTGGCAGTGCCCTCCCCAGAGGTATCATCTCATATCTGTTTTTCTTATGAATTTTCAATTTTTCTTCAAGTATTTTGAAGGTTCATTTACTGATATTTCCATATCCAGTTTTGGCTTCTTCCCTTATTTCTCCCAAGCTCGGCAGCCCTGGCCTGGGGCTTCTCTCCCCTCGTGGACAAGGACTCTTCCTCCTCGGCCAGGGCAGCTGCTGAGTGGCCTCCCCTTCCTCCTCAGCCCACAATTACAAAATGATGAATATAGCAAGTGAGAAAGGAAGGCTCCCGCTTGCTGTGGTTCCCTGCACTCGCTCCTCTTCCTTCCTTCCTTCTCACCCCGGGGATGAGAGAGGGGGGGGTGGGGGACGCACTGATAACAACAGCGGCAGCAGCGGATGGCTTGGCCAGAGGGAGAGAGAGAGAGAGAGAGAGAGAGAGAGGGGAGGAGCGGGCACTAGGACCGTGCGGACGCCGCTTCCCAGAGCCTTCCCCACTGTTTTTATAAAGGGAGCCCGGGCTAAAGGAGTGGGGCGCCTTTGCCTTTGGGAGAAGTGGCTGCAAAAGGAAAGGAAGGGGGTGCCATTGGGGGGGCCCTTGCAGCCCCCTCTCCTCCATTTGCATGGAGCCAAACTGAGCACCCAAAGCAGGTCGGTCTCCTTGCAAAAATAAAAATGCAGCATTGGCTCCTTTTTTTGCACTTTGCAAAACCTGGCAAGACTTTCTTGCAAAGCTGGCAAGCAAATCCAACCAAACACCTTCAGCTTTGCTATGGAGCCAATTGCTTTTGCTTGCTCCTGGTTGCCTGGCTTTGACTTTAGGGTTCTGCTCCTGACACGCGTCAAGGCCTCCCATTCTCTCGCTCTTGACACAGGCTTTTCCCCCTCCTCCTCAGAAGTTTGCCTTCTGGGCCTGGCTCCTGTCTGCCTTGCCTTGGCCTTCCTGGCCTATGGTCGAGTCCCTGCAAAGAGGACCTTCTCCTTCTTTAAGTAGAGACTGGAGGCGCCAAGTCGGATTTCTCCTCCCAAAAGCGAGCATGAAAGGGCTTGCAGAGCCTCAGCCTGGCCTGCCCGGACTTCGTGCATTTGGGGAGACAGCTGCAAATCGGGTCAGAAGTCCCTTCTTTGCAGGAACTTCAAGGAAAAGCAACACCAGAGAGGCAGGTTGTGCAGTAGTTCCGTTGCATTTAATAATAATAATAATAATAATAATAATAATAGTAATACTTTATTTATACCCCACTACCATCTCCCCAAGGGACTCGGTGCGGCTTACATGAGGCCGAGCCCACAATACATCAATAATAAAAACAATAACAAGTAATACAAAACAATAAAAATAAAACTAACAACAGAAAATAAGCAATAAATTTGCAGGAAGCAGGGCTGCAAAACTAGGTTTGCTAGGAATGCATTGGCAGTTTGCAAGGAATCAATCTGGGACCTGGGTGTTGGATTTTCCTAGGGACGGAAATGGGTGGTATTTGCAAGGAATCAGCCTGGGGTTTGGGGGCTTGGCTCTCCTAGGAACACATTTAGAGTTTTTGGCTTTGCAGAAAGTCCAAGCTGGGCAGGGCTTGCAAGTGAAGCCATCCGCTGCTGCGGCTGTTGTTATCAGTGCGTCCCCCCCCCCCCCCTCTCTCATCCCCGGGGTGAGAAGGAAGGAAGGAAGAGGAGCGAGTGCAGGGAACCACAGCAAGCGGGAGCCTTCCTTTCTCACTGGCTATATTCATCATTTTGTAATTGTGGGCTGAGGAGGAAGGGGAGGCCACTCAGCAGCTGCCCTGGCCGAGGAGGAAGAGTCCTTGTCCACGAGGGGAGAGAAGCCCCAGGCCAGGGCTGCCGAGCTTGGGAGAAATAAGGGAAGAAGAAGAAGAAGATGGCAAAGCTGACTCCAGAACTGGATATGGAAAGATCAGTCAATGAACCGGCCATCCCTTGGGCGCACGAGCCTTAACACATGGTGTACCTTCGCCCTGGTGTGCCTTTGCCTCTGAGCTCCTCCTCCTGACTCCCCGCAGCCCTGCGGGAACAGGAGGGGGAGGGGCTGGCCTGCAATGCCCGGCTGTTTCGCTGGCACAGGGGCCGGCAGCCATTTTGAGGAAGCGGAGGGGGCGGGGCCAACTGAGGCACCTTCGCGACCCCCAGAAAATGGCCCAGCGACCCCCTGGGGGTCGCGACCCCCAGGTTGAGAACCGCTGTTCTAGAGGCATTTCTCCTGACGTTTCGCCTGCATCTATGGCAAGCATCTTCAGAGGTGAGGTCTGCTGGGACTGGGAAAAAAAAGGGGTTTATATATCTGTGGAATGACCAGGGTGAGACAAAGGGCTTTTGTAAGTTGGGCTGGGTGTACCAGCTTTGTTTCCATGTGTTAGCATCTTTAAGTCATCTCTTGGCTACAGCTATTCAAACACTTGAGGAAGTCTATAATGTGCATATTAAACGTTAAGTGTTTGTATGGACACGTGTCTTCAAGTCACCCGTTGACTAGCATCTTTATTAACGACTTAGATGAAGGGCTGGAAGGCATGATCATCAAGTTTGCAGACGACACCAAATTGGGAGGGATAGCCAATACTCCAGAGGACAGGAGCAGGATTCAAAACGATCTTGACAGATTAGAGAGATGAACGGCCAAAACTAACAAAATGAAGTTCAACAGTGACAAATGCAAGATACTCCACTTTGGCAGAAAAAATGAAATGCAAAGATACAGAATGGGGGACGATGCCTGGCTCAAGAGCAGTACGTGTGAAAAAGATCTTGGAGTCCTCGTGGACAACAAGTTAAACATGAGCCAACAATGTGATGTGGCGGCAAAAAAAGCCAATGGGATTTTGGCCTGCATCAAGAGGAGCATAGTGTCTAGATCTAAGGAAGTAATGCTACCCCTCTATTCTGCTTTGGTTAGACCACATCTGGAATATTGTGTCCAATTCTGGGCACCACAATTCAAGAGAGATATTGACAAGCTGGAATGTGTCCAGAGGAGGGCGACTAAAATGATCAAGGGTCTGGAGAACAAGCCCTATGAGGAGCGGCTTAGGGAACTGGGCATGTTTATCCTGAAGAAGAGAAGGCTGAGAGGAGATATGATAGCCATGTATAAATATGTGAGAGGAAGCCACAGGGAGGAGGGAGCAAGCTTGTTTTCTGCTTCCTTGGAGACTAGGACGCGGAACAATGGCTTCAAACTACAAGAGAGGAGATTCCATTTGAACATTAGGAAGAACTTCCTGACTGTGAGAGCCGTTCAGCAGTGGAACTCTCTGCCCCGGAGTGTGGTGGAGGCTCCTTCTTTGGAAGCTTTTAAGCAGAGGCTGGATGGCCATTTGTCAGGGGTGATTTGAATGCAATATCCCTGCTTCTTGGCAGGGGGTTGGACTGGATGGCCCATGAGGTCTCTTCCAACTCTTTGATTCTATGATCTACACAAACTAGAGACATCCATAAGTGTACAATGTTCATATTAAGAATTAAATAGGTGTTATCACGGCTCGAACATCAATGGGGAGGTGAAACTGTTTTAGTCTGAATATTAGCATTACTCTCAAAATAGGTTCTGTACCTTGGATACATTCAATTAAAGCAGTGGTTCCCAACCTTTTTTTGACCAGGGATCACTTTGACGAGGGACCACTCTCCAACATTAGTACCAAAAGGTACCAAAAGTTTTTGGTCAACTTTAGATTTGGTTTGGTTATTTGGGGTGCTGATTCAGAAAATTGCACTGGATAGACCACATCAACTCTAGTTCTGATACAGAACATATGCTATTCAGTAGTTGCCATCTGTTCATCCACAGAAAACCATATTTAATAATTTAGAGCTGATGTGGTAGTAGTAATCTTTTGTCGGTAGTCAGCCTCTCCCCTCCTGACATCCCAGTTGCCTTGGCACTTTAAGAGGGTTTTGCAAAACCAGTAGTTCTTGTTGCTGTGTGGTTTCGAAGCAACAGTGTAGTAATGGTGAGGCCACAGACTATATTTTCATTCTTATGGACTGCTGGTGGTCCATGGACCACTGGTTGAGAACCATTGCTTTAAAGCTTGGACTAAATCCCAGGGTTGATTCAAAATCCCACTAACATTGGACATGCCAGTTATCACTAGATGCATGTGATCATTAGGGTTGCAGCTCTCAGGGTCTATTTTCAAGTCTCCAGTTTGAGGCCCTGCCCAGGCACAAAACAAAGAGCCCAAATTCTCCACTTTGGTCGGTTCATTTTGGGCAACAGAAAACTTCAGGATGCGGAACAGCTTTGAATTACTAACCTTAGTGATCAGACTTTATAAAGACTGTGCATTTAAATATGTTTCAGGAACAAACAAGGAGGTGATTCACATCCAGAGCAAAGTGGCCTAGTTAAGCAATTTTTGTTTTGTTAGGGGGAAGCTAGAACAGATGAGTCATATATCACATTTGGTACATGAGCTAAACTTTGGTTCATGAACTAAAGAAAACAAAGTCTTTTTTGCTGACCATGTGGGGATAACCAGAGGTCAGTAAAAGAACTGGCAATGTGGTTTAGCTAGTAATGACAGCAATCACACTTGTTCAATGTTAAAACATCATTTTCTGACTAAATTCATCACACTTACTAAATTCCACTGAGTCCTCCACTTAAAAAGTGATAACCTACTGTGTTCATCACATTAGGTAGGGTTCAAGTGTACGGTAGAGCATTCTTTACATGTCTAAAGTGTTGGAAACAGCTTTATTTTCATGTTTCAGGAGCTGGTTGGGAAGCTGAGTGTTGGTAATGATCCGGATATAGATGGGAAAAATAGCCAGTTCTGTAATGTGATGCCATTCATTGCTCTCAGGTTTAGAATGAGATGTTTCCCCAATTTGTGAGAGGGGAAATTGTGGGAGGAGCCAACATACGCTGGTTAGGAAAAGTTCTTCCATTTCCTTTTGCTGACCAAGCTTTTACTTTAATGAAACAATTTCTTTTAAAAAAAAAAGACTTTCTGTGTCCTTTCTTTTTCTTCCCTTTTCTTTTCTTCCATGATATGTCTGTGCCTTGTGTTATATGGGCAAGCTGAGAGAGAGGGAGAAAAGTGTTGTATGTCTGCCTATTCAGACTGTGATTGTGTCTGATGCTCATGATGATGTTCATGTTGGGAATGATGTTCACGTTGATGTGCATAATGGGAAAGGGAATGATGTTCCTGATGATGGGCTTGAGGATGCGGGTTAGCCTGAGCTGGAGTTAAGTTCAGAAGAGAGGCCCGAGCAAGTTCACATTCCTGGGAAAGACCTTTCACCGCTTTTCTCAGAGCAGCAGCCTGAAAATGATGATGAGATTGCTTTGCCAGGTGCAAAATGAGATGATAGTGAAATCTTGGACAGAAAACAGTGGCAGAACTTTCAGAATCTCAGGCGTTCTGCTCGTCTGCAACAAAAGAAAGATAACCAACCGTTGTCTAGTGGGAAAGTGAGAAAGAACAAAGAATTATACATCCTTTGGAAAGAATGTATAATGATTCATGGAAGACTGTTGTCTCAGTCAAGTCAGCACCTTTAATTCATATTGGTTTCATTTTCAAGTTCTCTGTGTTTCATGTATCAAATTGTTGCCATGTCTAAGTCTTTGCCTGAGAGTTCCTGCTGTTTTGTTCCATGTTTTCAAGTGCCTAGGAGCCGCATGCTTAGGAATGTATGGCAACAGACTACTATGTTTTATGTATTTCATTGTGTTGTCGTTTGTGTTTTTGGTTTTATTTTATTGTAATTTGCGGTTTGGGCTTGGCCTCATGTAAGCCGGCCCGAGTCCCCATTGGGGGAGATGGTGGCGGGGTATAAATAAATTATTATTATTATTATTGAACACAAAAGCACACAATGTCACAGCAAACGAGATCTATATGCTGGATTTTGTATCACAAAATCACAAGTCGAACACTTCCCAAGCGTCTAGGACTGTGTGATATATTTTCGAATGCTGCGTGCAGATCCAAGTAAGGTGGATTATTATTATTATTATTATTATTATTATTATTATTATTCCTTGAAAAATTCCTCTCAATCCGTGGCTTTTTTTGTCCTGTGGGTGAAAAATTATGCAGCTTACCTTCCATGCAATGGTACTGAATAGACAGATAACTTCCCAAAGATGAACAGGGGTCTCCAAAGAAAGTCCCATCAGCGGCTACCTGGCAAGCTTGGAGCCCGTGGCACTGCCCTGCAAGGATAGATATGAACCTATCTCATTTGGTACCTGAATGATGACAGTGGCAAATGGTAAGAACCCTAAACATCTTGACATTTAAAGCTGAATTTTGTGCCACCATCAAAGTGTCAAGGGTATAATTGCTTTGAAAGGAGGAAGGCAAGCAACAAGGACCTGCTGAACTTAAATCCTGTTCTACCATACCTTATATATGGTGTCTTAATTAAATTGTAAGCTTGGGAACAGGGAATTGTCAGTTGTAACTGTCAATTGGGAACCTTTGTGATCGAAGGGTGGACATTGCTACAAAGGAAAGCAAGACTAACCTTCTTCTGCGTGTTTATCCACACCTGTGTTCATATTTAGAAACTCTTTTTAAGGTTAGAGAGAAGTCTAAACTGAGTGTGATAATGTAAATATACTTATTTCTTTATTTCTTTATTGCATTTCTATACTACTCACCCCCGGGGGGACTCAGAGGAGTGTATAAAATGATAAATCGGCAAAGATTCAATGCCGAACATACATATAAAAGCAACACATAATACATTACTAAATCAATAACATATAAATATGAGTGAAAACCATTAAAATACAAAGGCACATCATAACATGAACATAAACATATTAGACATTGCACCAGCCTCATGGTTATCATTTAACTGCTTCATTAATACTATCATTCATCGAACGCCTGCTTGCATAGCCAGGTTTTAAGTGAAAAAGTCATTTCACTGTTTCATTTATGGCTATATCATGATAGGTATTATACTGCAATATTATCACTTGCCAAATGCCTGCGTGCACAACCAAGTTTTAAGGGTTTTTTTCCCTGAAGATCAGGAGGGAGGGGGCTGATCTAATTTTGCTGGGGACGGATTTCCACAGCCAAGGGGCCACCACCAAGAAGGCCCTGTCTCTCATCCCCACAAATTGCACCAGTGAAGGCAACGGAACTGAGAGCAGGATCTCTCCGGCTGATCTTAGCGCTCAAACTGATTCATAAAGGAAGATACGTTCGGACAGGTAACCTGGACTGGAATTGTTTAGGGCTTTATAGGCTAAAGACAGCACTTTGAATTGTGCTTGGAAGCGGATTGGCAGCCAGTGGAACTGACGCAGTAGGGGGGGTTGTATGCTCCCTGTACGCTGCTCCAGTGGGGAACCTGGCTGCCACCTGTTGGACTACTTGCAGCTTCCGAACAGTCTTCAAAGACAAACCCATGTACAGCGCATTGCAGTAGTCTGTTTGAGATGTAACGAGAGCATGGACCACCATGGTCAAGTCTGGCTTCTCAAGGTATGGGTGCAGCTGGTGCACAAGTTTTAATTGTGCAAAAGCTCCCCTGGCCACTACCGAGACCTCAGGTTCCAGGCTCGGCAATTAGTCCAGGAGAACTCCCAAGCTGCGAATCTGCATCTTCAGGGGAAGTGTAACCCTGTCCAACACAAGCTGTAACCCTATGTCCTGTTGACCAGAAATGTCTCTGTCTTGTCTCGATTCAATTTCAATTTGTTTGCCCTCATCCAGACCATCACAGCTGCCAAGCAACGGTTCAGGACCTGGACAGCCTCCTTAGCAGAAGATGGAAAGGAGTGACAGAGTTGGATGTCATCTGCGTACAGGTGGCATCGAGCTCCAAAACCCCAGGTGATCTCCCCCTACAGCTTCATGTAGATGTTAAACAACATGGGGGACAGTAGTTAACCCTGCAAGACCCCACAAGACAATGGCTGTGGGGTCAAGCAGGTGTCCCCCCCCCCAAAAACACCTTCTGGGAACGGTCCTCTAGGAAGGATGGGAGCCACTGCAACACAGTATCTCCAAGTCCCATTCCCATGAGTTGTTCCAGAAGGATACCGTGGTCTACAGTATCGAAAGCTGCTGAGAGGTCCAAGAGAACCAACAGGGACACACCTCCCCTGTCCAGTTCCTTATGTAGAGCATCTACTAAGGAGACCAAGGCTGTTTCAGTTCCATGGCTAGACTGTGACTGATCCAGATAACCAGTTTCTTCCAAGAACACGTATTAAATATTTTACAGTTGTAATTCATGTTGATTATTTTCCCCATTATTCACCAAATGATAACCAAAGTTACTTCCTTCTGATGTGTTTCACAAACCTTGAAACACCTGTGCTTTACTTGCAACAATGAAATGTTTTAGAATCTATTGAATTTATCCCAGATCGAAATTTGTAAGACTTGAGGGTGCCACAAGATTCTTTGTTGCCTTTGCTCCACAGGTGAACATGGCTGCTTTGCCCTTGTACAATTCTCACCTGCCACCTCATCCTTCACGCTGACCCAGCTACATTCTTCTTCAACATCAAACTCCAGGCGAGTCTCGATTACACAATAGTGAGGTGTTTTCCGTCCATAGAAGCTGTCTCCAATTTGAATCACTTCTCCAGATCCACACTGCACTGTGGCATTGAAGTTGTCACAGGCAATGCTGTGGCCAGATTCTAAACGATAAAGAATAATGTTTCTTATAATAGGGTGGATTACTCAAATGTCTCTTGGGGTGTTATCCCATGTGTGCATGTGTGTGTGTCATATATTGTTGGAAATAGCAACCCTCTCACGCCTCCACTATTTAATTGTTATGTATATAATTGCTTACTGTATTGTATATGTGTATAGTGGTTTGCAATTTTAGCTTAACTCTTTGTTGTGGGAGGGACTGCAGACCATGTGATTAGAACTGGGATTGTTCAGGGCTCTGACTCCATTTTAGAAAGGCAGAAGCCATTAGACTTTCAATGTAGAGACAGAGTGCTTTTAAGAAGACAGTAGGAACTATATGTTTAGAGATTTCAGTAGGAACTTTAGGCTTACAGACTCCATTGGACCAAACAGAGACTCTATTAGACTCTCAGAACAGAGAGATGCTTTAGATTATGGACTGTTGATTATAAGAAAGATACCTACACAGAGAAAGTACTTCAAATCTATTTGATATGCAAAGTACCTGTATGCTGAATACATGACGTTTGTAAGTAAACTGACTATGTTACTTTTAAAGAAGTTTGATTATTTTTGTTTCTTAAAGCATGATTTAAAGGTAAATATACTTTAAGGGAGAGTAGATGTTTTTGGGCAACTAAAAAGAACACTTCTGACACACACACACACAGAATGTTCCCTCACTTATTGCAGGGGTTACTTTCCAGGACCTCCTACAATAAGTGAAGAACCGCAATGTAGGGACGCTATATTATTTTAATATTTATATATTATTTAGTAGTTATACACTATTTTAAGTCTTTATAAACTTAAAGTGAAGGAAAGGAAGGAAAGGCCCTTCAAAGCTGGAGGGAGGGAGGACTGAGGAGGAAAAGTGTGTTAGAAAGCGGCGGCAGCAAAAACCCACGAAACAGCGAAAATACCGCGATATATATTTTAAATTAATATTTTTTGAAAACCACGAAACGGCGAGTCTGCTAAAAGTGAATTGTGAAGTAGCGAGGGAACACTGTGTGTGTGTGTGTGTTTTGTGCATTGGAATATCTTTGTCTCTAACTGTTCAAAGACATATTAGTTTAACAGCTGAGAAACTTAGTTGTTTTGCATGAATGCTGGTGAATGCCATTTTCCCCAATGGTTATGACTCTAACAGATCATGCTTTTTACTAAGAAGTTATGGCATAATTTTCTAAAAGGTTATGACTTCTAACATGGTTGTCCCTTTCCAAAGATCATAAACTCTCCAAAAGTTTATGGAGATTTCCATTTTCCTTTTTTTTTCATGTCAGGAGAGACTTGAGAAACTGCAAGTCTTGTAGTTGTAGTGACCTCTGATATCTTGTATCACTGTATCACAACTCTTAGGAGTCGTTTTTATTCTATCTAATGAAACAAATAAGATATATAAATACACATAGAATGAAATGAGCTTAGGATCTCTTACCAAACTCACAAATGAATTCAAACTCCTGGCTGCAGTTCTCTGTTACACCCCATTCATAGCCAGAGTTTTTCAGGATATAGCCACATGAAGATGAGAGGACTGATGGTGCATCTTGGTGCCATTTGCTATAGGTGATATTTGAGGTATCCAACCAAATCAGGGACCCTGAAAGAAATTTGCATGAAGGGCAATACACACCAGCAAATTCTAGGATTCCACTAAGATCTTCTTACTGATGCCAGGCCCATCATTGGGAAGACTGAAGACACAACTTTAGTGAGTGAGTTCTAGGAAATGACAACTAGATGTTAGAGAAGAGAACTGAATGCAAAACAGCCAGCCCTGTACTTCCAGCTAGCTTGCTTTTTCCAAATGTGATGGGACATGCCACCCCATCACTCAGCATTGAACAACATTTTCACTTCTCTTATGGGAATGCCCCAAGCTAAGGCCATCAATGGAAACCGTACTGACCAATGAATATCAAAACTTTCTCGGGCATTTAAACCTGATGTCTGTGCACCTCATTCTGCCAACAGCTATATTTGCCTGAAACTTTTCAAAGAGGACCTTTTGCAACCCAGGGCTCCATATATACATAGCTCTTGCCCATCAAGAACCTTGTGTTGTTAGGGATTATACTAATATGGAAAGTCCTTCCTGTCAAACACAAGGAACCTTTAACTTTCTAGATGTTTTGGATTACAAGATTCACAATTATGTACTCGCTGCCAATTTCATACGGCTTTGGGAAGCTAAAGTCCAAAACATTCAGAAGACCCTACCCATGGTCTATCTTAATTTTTGCTGTGCTCTTCACCGTAGCCATGCTTACACAGAACAAGGAATTATTTCTTCCTACCTTCAGATGTTTCATTTGGAGAAGAGCTATAGGTTATTCCAATCCACCATTCTTTGTCCTCAGAAATGTGCTCCTCTAAGAACATCTGGGTCTCTTCATCCTCAATAAAGACCAGGTGGCCCCCTCCTCTCTCACACCAGCTCTGAGCACTTGTGAATGTGCGCTGGAGTTTCACGAACTCATAACATGACCGATTGAAAGCGACTTGATACTTGGAACAGGGTATCCCCTCTGCAAAGGATACATCCTCCGTAATCAGACAAGGGACAAGAAATGCAAGAATGATGATGAGATGCTGCATGCTCACTCCAATGCTTCACTGAGTCTCGCAATATACTGGAGAAGCTCACCACCAAGACAGGACTTTTGTTGACCTGTTCTGGAGGGATCTGAGAGCTGTTGTGCTACTCTACCACCTATTTCCATCCCTTTTACATTTCCCGGATGATGTCAGCAATAGCCTGGGCTCAATAAACAAAAAATATTGCATCTGTGAATGGCCAGTGAAAGGTCACGAGGCTAAGATGTACCAGTAGATATGAAAAACCCATTGTGCACCTGCCCAGCTCCACATCAAGACGGTATACACAGTGGGCTGTAATTTATACCTTTTAATGTGCTTAGTTTGATATCTGCAGTCATTGGCCATGTGGCAGCCAGAGATAAAAGACCCTGTAAAAGAAGCCATTGTTCATTTTGTGGCTGGGCATTCAACTGCAAAATAAAAATTTGGAAACTCAGAATGGTGGATCACCATAACAATTACCCAGAACTTCTGCAATCACAGTGAGGCAACAGGATGGTATATTTTCAGATGTATATTGTAAAAAATGAACCAAGATGTGAGTGCATGACTTCATGCCACCACCATACACCAGGCATGGGCAAACTTTGGCCCTCCAGGTGTTTTGGACTCCAACTCCCACAATTCCTAACAGCCTACCAGCCTGCCATAGACTCGGTCTCATCTGATTTCAGAATCCAAGCAGGTTTGGATCTGATCAGTACTTGGATAGTGTGATAGGAAAGTGATTCCTCTAGCAATGAATAGCCCTGAAAGGTCATTCAGACCAAGCTCAAATCCTTCACAACAATCTATGTAGTCTCTTGGCTTGGGATATGCAGACCAATGTGGAAGGACTGTCTCACGTCTTCTGTTTCTAGCAGGCCAGCTCAAGAGGGCATGAGAGGACGGAGGCACTTTAAGGTAAAGCATTATAGTGTAAGTCACATCTCAGTACACAGGCCGGCTTTGTTTAGTTTGGGTATAGGCTTTTCCCCTCTCTTTCTTTCATTATATTCCTTTGTCCCAGAGGTGCCAAAGTGTGGTAGAATGCACACTTTGTGTGCATAGACATTGCTGGTACAGCTCCCAGCATCACACGTCGCCAAAGCAGAAAAAATATCCCTACCTGAGACTCTGAAAAGCTGCTGCCAGTCAGGATAAGTGATACTGCACTGTATGATACAGTACTATATTGTTCAGCTGGTTAATTCTTTTAGGAATTGGCAGACCTATCCATTGCAGCATATCTTGATTTCTGATTTTTTCTGATCCTTGGTTTATTTCATGCTTTTTCTGTTTTAGTTTGCCATATTTTTAAAAAATAAAAAGCACACAAAAACTCATGGATATGGTTAGGCAAAGCTTGACTTGAACCAGGAACAAGAGAACTCAGGCTTAGATTCTCACTCTAATGCAGTGTTGCCTTTAAGGTAAACAACTTGTTTACCTTAAAGCATTATGTCTCCATGAAAGCATTATGTCTCCCATGAATTTTCTCCACAACTTTACTACATAATCTTTCTGACCAATGCAATCTATTTTCATCTCTGATTTGTAAACAAAGACTACAGGTGGTTTTTCCTGGAAACCCTCCTTATCATTCAGCTCTTCACTCAATTCCGTATCTGCTCTTGCTACTTCTGGCTTCTCTGACTGGCCTTGAGTCCTTGTAATTTCTGAGCCAGTTTTATCAGACAGAAACATCATTTCCCAGACTGAATTTCCCAGACTTGAGGGCTAATCTGCAACATCACTTTCCTAGTAAAAAAATAAAACAGAAAATGGAAGAAAGTGCTTATATATGCAAGATGAGATATGTCAGATTCACAAGTATCATTTCATGTCAATGAGGTGGAGCAATGGGTTTTCCTATGGGAGGTCTTCTGGAGAGCATGGGTGCTTCAGTTCTTGCCCTAAATCCTTCAGTTTGAGCGTGGATCCTTATTATTATTATTATTATTATTATTATTATTATTATTAAATATCACTAGAAGAAATTGCATATTTGAAAGATATGACCACTGTGATATAGCTGTATTTTCTCCTTCATTAGTATACTGTGCTTTCACAATTGCAGTATTTAAAACTTTTTAATAAAAAAAATAGCCACTGCTGTCACTTCAAAGTTCAGCAATCATTACTTACAATTTTATATTCCTTCCTCACATTTAATCATGAAAATTAGGAGGGCTCTTTTTGCCTAGCTGCTTAAAAGTATTATTCTAAAATACATACTTATGTCTTTTTCATGTATTTGAAATCTAATGTGTGCATTCCTTGTATTGGAAAACATTATCATTAGATATTACTGTTATAATGGCGTCCTCACTTGAATAGGAAAGTTCTTCATTTTTTCCACTTTTAAATGTTGCTGTTGTTGTGAGGCCAACTGTATTTAGAAGTAGAAATGAAACACCACACTTTTGCATTTGATAGAAATTCAAAACCGAAATGTTTGGAAAATGGAAATCTCCATAACCTTTTGGAGATTTTATCATCTTTGGAAAGACATGACCTTGTGAGAAGTCATAACCTTTTTGATAATAATGCCATAACCTTTTGGGAAAATGGCATTCATGCAAGGCAATTAGGTTTCTCAGATGTTAAACAGATGTACGGTATGTCTTTGAACTGTCAGGGACAAAGATATGCCAATGCACAAAAAGCACACATATCGTATAGCAGAGTTTCAGAAGTGTTTTTTTCGTTGCCCAAAAAACATCTACTCTCCCTTAAAATATTTTTGCCTTTAAATCATGCTCTCAAGAGAAAAAATAAGCAGATTTCTTTAAAAGTAACATAGTTGGTTTACTCACAAACCTCATGTATTCAGCATACAGGTACTTTGCATATCAATCCAGTTACAGATAGGATTTGAAGTAGTTTCTCTGTGTAGGTAACACATGGCATTTTTCTTAGAAAGTTTAATGGCTTCTGTACAGCATTCTGTTTCTATTAACTTCTAAAAGCATACATCTGTTTCTACTAAAGTCTCTAAACATATTGTTCTACTGGCATCTGAAAGCAAACTGTTTCTAAAATGGAATCTGAGTCCTGAACAAGTCCAGATTTGATCACTTGGTCTGCAGCCCCCCCCCCCCCCCCCCACAACAAAGAGTTAAAGTAAAATTGCAAACCAATATCCACATATACAATACAGTAAGCAATTATATACATAACAAATAACTAGTGGAGGCTTGCGAAGGTTGCTATTTCCAACGAAAATGACCTGCTTTGGAATGGAACACTATGAGATGCTGTGATAAAACAATTTCCCCTGCTTCCCACTGCTTATCTGATGAGGTCCAAGGTTTAAAAAAGTTGTAAACACACACAAACATACATCACCATGTCACACTTGACATATACTCTGACATGTGCCCAGTTAAAAGCCATGCATCTATCGGCGACCTCTAAAATAAACCAAATTCCAAATGCAGTTTACAACCAACAATCTAAATAGGGTAAAAATGTGTCAACTTCAAATTTGTAATGGATAAAGAAAATGAACTACCAAATATGATGTTGTGATTTGATATTTAATTCAACGTTACTGCGGGCTTTCTTGGACACAGTGGGGAAAAACACAACCAGCTAAAAGAAAATGAGATTATAATATTGGATGCCTTCGTTTGCAAGACAAGGTCATAATGCAGCGTGGCCTGAACCTGTATCATTGCTTTGACTGTTTGAAACAGTCTCTTTTTGTTTTTTCCAGCTTGAAACCAAGAGTGTTGTTGTTTCTGAGTCATGTTGTTGAATTCTGTCAGCATAGTCTGTAGCCATGGCCTAGGTCTAGGTCCTTTGACGCCAGTAAAATATCACAGAGAAAAAGACAATGGCACCCAAATGGCATTTTCTAGGACATTGTTGATTTTACAGAACAAACAAGTATTGATTCTGACAGAGGAGGATGTGATGAAAACCTCACCTTTGAGACTAATCCACCCTCTACATAGCATATGGTGCTGAAGGAGAGTTCTGCAGATACAGTGAGACCCCCTTATCCACAGGATCACTTTCTGTGGCTTCATTATCTGTGGCTGCCACTTCCAAAAGTATTTGTGGGCACTTTTTGGTCCTTCAGTGTGACTCTATGATATGCTTTGGCAGTCTTCAAGCATCTGTATAAACATCTGAGGAAGTGATGAGAGGAAAGTTGGGATAAGATTGGCAGGAGAGAAGGGAAGGGACTCCTCCCAGTCACAGGAAGCGTTGTTTCCAAGCCCTCTTTATCTCTGCACTGAACCCTATATCCATCAGTGCTGCCTCCGGAAAATCCTGCAAATCTCTTGGGAAGACAAGCGGACAAATGTCAGCGTGCTGGAAGGAGCAAAGACCACCAGCATTGAAGCAATGGCCCTCCGCCATCAACTCTGCTGGACCGGCCATGTTGTCCAGATGCCTGACCACCATCTCCCAAAGCAGTTGCTCTATTCCGAACTCAAGAACAGAAAACAGTATGTTGGTGGACAGGAAAAGAGATTTAAAGATAGGCTCAAAGCCAACCTTAAAAACTGTGGCATAGACACTGAGAACTGGGAAGCCCTGGCCCTTGAGCGCTCCAGCTGGAGGTCAGCTGTGACCAGCAGTGCTGTAGAATTTGAAGAGGCATGAATGGAGAGTGAAAGAGAGAAATGTGCCAAGAGGAAGGCACATCAAGCCAACCCCAACCAGGACCACCTTCCACCTGGAAACCAATGCCCTCACTGTGGGAGAAGTGAGGGCATTGGAGTATAGGACTCCACAGTCACCTATGGACCCACCGACAGAACCTTGGAGGACCATCATCCTCAGACTATGAGGGATGGCCTAATGAAATGAATGAATGAATGAATGAATGAACCCTATATCCTTGGACAGTGGTTGACAATATAAATCTAGGACCTCATCAGACGCAGCTGTTTTTGGTGGCATAAGCTGGTTCTGCTGTTGGGCCCTCAGTGGCACAATGGGTTAAACCCTTGTGCCGGCAGGACTGAAGACCGACAGGTTGGAGGTTCGAATCCGGGGAGAGTGCAGATGAGCCCCCTCTGTCATCTCCAGCTCCCCATCCGAAGACATGAGAAAAGCCTCCCACAAGGATTGTAAAATGTCAAACATCTGGGTGTCTCCTAGGCAACATCCTTTCAGATGGCCAGTTCTCTCACACCAGAAGCGATTTTCAGTTTCTCAAGTCACTCTTGACACGAAGAAAAAAAGCCACAGAGCTCCCGGGCTTCCATCCCACAACATACAGCTAGTTCCAGCGGGGCTAAACTACAGCAGAACTAGCATGCGCTGCCACTGCAGCAACACAGCAACACCCATGTTGCACCAGCAACAAGGGTGGGGGAAGCTGGGTGGTGGACACTTCCCCTGTGGGATAGGTTTTATGATAAGTCAGGCATTGTGGGACATGGGATGACAGGTTCCCCTGTCCCATGACAGGCATCACCAGATTCAGCACGATCTATGGCAATTCCGACAGACAACATGATGGCAGCCTTTTGATAGACATCTGATTGTCTTGCTTTTTCTGTCTCAGTGTGGCCACACTTGAAATAAAGAGATTTTTGCTTCAAACCTCATGGGGACTGGCTGACTTTTTAAGATTCACATTTAAGCTATTGAAAGAGTTCCCTTCTTTTTGGGCTAGGTTTAAGCAGTAAACTATGATCTGAATATATAGGGAACATGTACCACAGTTTCTGGTATCCATGTGGAAGCACTGGGACATATTCCATGTGCATAAGGGAGTGTTATTGTATCAGGATCTGCAAAAAACTTGGCCACGGTGGTCCACGCTCTGGTTACATCCCTCATCGACTACTGCAACGCTCTGTACATGGGGTTGCCTCTGGAGACTGCCCAGAAGCTGCAATTAGTCCAACGTCCGGCAGCCAGATTACTAACAGGAATGGAGTACAGGGAGCACACAACTCCCATGTTGCGCCAGCTCCACTGGCTGCCAATTAGCTTCCGAGCATAATTCAAAGTGCTGGTCTTAACCTACAAAACCCTATACGGTTCCGGCCCGGTTTACCTGTCCAAATGTATTCTTCCCTATGAACCATCAAGACAATTAAGATCTTCAGGTGGGGCCCTGCTCTCGGTCCCGCCACTTTCGCAATCGCGTCTGATGGGAACGAGAGACAGGGCCTTTTCTGCAGTGGCCCCTCGGCTATGGAACTCTCTCCCAATTGAGATCAGATCGGCCTCCTCCCTCCTGTCCTTAAGGAGGCTGGTGAAATCCTGGCTATGGAAGGAAGCACTCCCAGAGTAATGGTTGAGACCGGCTTCAGAGCAAAGCTATCGTTCACACACATGGACTGAATTTATCATGATTTTATTTTGGCGATTTGGCTTATTGGTAAATCTAATCTGTATGCATTTTTAACTTGTTGTTATTGTATGATGTTTGATATTGTATTGTTATTATTGAATTCTGTTGTGAACCGGTCTGAGTCCCTCTGCGGAGGTTAGAGAATATAAAAGTTTTAAACAAACAAATAAATAAATAAATAATAAAAGCCAAATAAATGAGAGCAAACCAAGGATGAGGTCCAGTGCCGTGATTCACCTGTTTTCGCAGTGGATCACGGCAGCAATGGAGTGGAAGCAGGACAATCCCGGCACCCCGGTTGCCAGCTGACATTTCCCCATCCCACCTGAGGAAGCATTGCCACTGCGCCAACCCCATTGCTCCTTATGGAACATGAGGTAGCCTCCATGTTGGAGGTGGCAACATCCCACCGCGCTGCCACACCAGTTCCCCCATTGAGCCCCACCAGAAGTTGCTGTACGCCATTTGATGTGGGGATCCATTGGTGATGTGGGGATCCATTAGTGTGGGGATCCATTGGTGAACCTGAGCAAAAGCATCCTCGGACGCTTCAATTGCCCCATGTGAGGAGGCTGCAAGTCTGAACTCTCCCTAGATGTCAAATGACCAAACTGCATAAACTTTATATTTTAAGGCAGAGGTTGCTGCTTTTCTTCTCTCTCCTTTTGACTTACTAATCTTTTTTTGTCCCAAAGCTGTGCAGTGACACAGAAAAGAGTTGGTATAGCGAAAGGCTAACAACATTTTGTTTATGAGCATGCCTTTTCCCTTGCCAAGGCCTTAAGTGCCACATTGTAAAGTATGTTAAGATTTTAAGTGGGCATAGAATAGGACCGTCCCTACTGAAGACTCAAGTAGAAAGAACCAGGATCCAGCCAGATAAAGATGAGTCAATGACTATCCTCACAGCATCATGCCCACCCAAATATTCCTCATGCTCTCTCTACCTTGGTGCAGAAATGCATCCTTTCCCAGCATAGAGATTTGCTTGATTCCTTTGAGCCTCTTTCACAATATACATTCCTCCACATTGTATAAGCTTAGTCAGCTGCTCATGTTAGTCCTGTCACAAGGCGATAGAGGTCTTGTGCTACAAATTTATCTTAATTGGCAATGAGTGATAGTAATTCCTGCACTGATAAGCTATCTACATTGGGTACAAAAAGCAACCCAGGCGTCAAGATTTCATACTCGGAACGAGCAAGGATTCATGGGATTAAGATACAGAGAAAGCATCAGTTCACATGGTTTCCCCAGAAAATGGACTCAAAACATTGTATAGGGGCAGATTTGGAATTGTGTACCTTCCAAGTGTCCTGATTTAGCAGAGACAGTTCCAGTTAACCCACTGTTTCTCAACCTGAGGATTGTGAGGGGGTGTCAGAGGGGTTGCCAAAGACCATCAGAAAACACAGTATTTTCTATTGGTCATGGGGGTTCTGTGTGGGAAGTTTGGTCCAATTCTATTGTTGGTGTGGTTCAGAATGCTCTTTGATTGTAGGTGAACTATAAATCCCAGCACCTCCAACTCCTAAATGTCAAGGCCTATTTTTCCCAAACTCCACCAGTGTTCACATTTGGGCAAATTGAGTATCCGTGCCAAGTTTGGTCCAAATCCATCATTGTTTGAGCTTACAGTGGTCTCTGGATGTAAGTGAACTCCAAAACACAAAGGAAATGCTCACCAAACTCTTCCAGTATTTTCTATTGGTCATTGGAGTTCTGTGTGCCAAGTTTGGTTCATTTCCATTGTTGGTGGAGTTCAGAATGCTCTTTGATTGTATGTGAACTATAAATCCCAACAACTACAACTCCCAAATGTCAAGATCTATTTTCCCCAAACTCTGCCAGTGTTCACATTTCAGCATATTGAGTATCCATGCCAAGTTTGGTCCAGATCCATCATTCTTTGAGTCCACAGTGTTCTGGATGTAGGTTAACTACAACTCGAAAGGTCAATGCCCACAAAATCAACCCTCCACCAACCCCACCAGTATTCAAATGTGGGCATATTGGGTATTTGTGCTAAATTTGGTCGCGGGAATGAAAAAACATCCTGCAGATCAGATATTTACATGACGATTCATAATAGTAGCAAAGTTACAGTTATGAATTAGCAACGGAAATAATGTTATGGTTAGGAGTCACCACAACATGAGGAACTGTATTAAGGGATCACGGCATTATGAAGGTTGAGAACCACTGAGTTAACCCACACTCAAACCAGTATGCCCCGTTGGTTCACTATTTCACATTAGAAATATTAAAAATTTTAGGATCTCTTGATGCAATTGCTGCTTGGACAATTTGCTGCAGTTTCAAAGTGCCATAAAACAAACTGGAGCTGATGTTATTTTATTATGGATTATTTTAAATTGTAATTGCATTTGGCTAAATGCAATAAAGATTAATTGTCTGACTGGCATGCATTTATCTTACGTTCTAAGAAAGCCTATGTTCCTATGAGACAAGGAACCTCACTAAACAAGCTCTGGATTAATGTTCAGCTATTAAAAGCACTTTTATTGCAATGAGAGATCACGTCCCACAGGCAATATCTGACAACGATGATGATTAGATCCTGCATCTCCTGGCACCGTGTGATAGCCATCAATCAATATACTTTTAGTGTAAGATATTATTTGCTCTAAATGGATCTCTGTGTTATTATGTTATCTGGCTAGTAAGATACAGCCAGGGCAAAAATTATGCATCAAGTTGTTAATGCTGCCATTTACAACAGAGTAGTTGTGAAATTTTAAGTGTCCTTGGTAAGTGCCCTTCTGCCCTTAACAACAACCATCACAAAAAAAAACATGTTCAAAGGTAATTGGGCAGTTGCACTTTATAATTCAATTACACATGAACTGAGACGTGTATCAAAATGTAATAGAGGAAGATGATAATGATGATGATGATGATGATGATGATGATGATAATAATAATAATAATAATAATAATAATACAGTTGGAAAAGCTGACATGATATGAGGATTTAAAGATCGAACTGCAAAGACTTTGGCACAAACCAGTAAAGGTTGTCCCAGTGGTGATCAGCACACTGGGTGCAGTGCCTAAAGATCTTGGCCTGCACTTAAACACAATCAGCTCTGACAAAATTACCATCTGCTGGCTGCCGAAGGCCACCTTACTGGGATCTGCACGCATTATTCGCCGATACATCACACAGTCCTAGACACTTGGGAAGTGTCCAACATGTGATCCAATTCAACAGCCAACAGAGTGTCTGCTGTGGACTCATCTTGTGGTGCTTCAAATAATAATAATAATAATAATAATTATTATTATTATTATTATTTATATTCCGCCCTATCACCCCGAGGGGAATCAGAGTGGATTAAAGTATATACAAGCACAAACACAGGCAAATATTCAATGCCCTGATACAATGAGACAGAAATCCACAGGCAAAAGCAAAGGCTTCCCCTTTCACCCCTGGCTTCTGGAGGCGGTGCTCAACTCTAGCTCTGAGGAAGGTGTTAATCTCCATTTCCAAGCCAAAGAGCCTGTATTGTCCGTATATGCCTCCTGGTTGTGTGGCAGGCATGATTGCTTGGAGTGCCTAGTTGCCTTCCCGCCGAGGCAGTACTTATTGATCTACTCACATTTGCACGTTTTTGAACTACTAGGTTGGCAAGAGCTGTCAGTTTTCCAGGCTGTATGGTCATGTTCCAGAAACATTCCCTCCTGACGTTTTGCCCACATTTATAGCAGGCATCCTCTACAGGCCAATGGATACTCCACCACAGATATCAGAAGAGCCAAGCATGGCTTCAGGGGACCTTTACGAGCTCTTCTGATGTCTGCGGTGGAGTATCCATTTTTCTGTAAAAGATGCCAGCCATAGATGTGGGCAAAACATCAGGAGATAATGCTTCTGGAACATGGCCATAATTCTGCTTTAACTTGCTATTGTAAGACCAAAATAAAACATAGAAAGGGGGCAATGTGTATTTATGGGCCTTCCCACATAGAGGCGTCTTCTTGCAGCCTGGCCTAGAAAATGAACTGGAACAGAATTCAGGTCCTGAAATGCTTAGCTTGATCATTCTTAAGTGACAGCAGGTTTCAAGACAAGTAGCAGTAGTTTAATTACTTGGCTAGAGTTCAGCTAAAAATGGTGCTGTAGTTTCAGGTTTTTCCTGACAAGGCTTTTACATTCATATCCCAGATTTGTTAAGTAGTTCATTCTGTGGTTTGCAAATTTCCAGGTCTTATGGGTGTTCAAAGAGAAACGAACTGAAGATTGTCAACCGAATTGAGGGGCCTTGGGGTAGCTAAGCATGTCTTGGATTGGATTGACATACCATATAATGTATACAATATATACCCCCCCCCCAAAAAAAAATCCAGATTGCAGGTATGCATCCAACTGATGTTCTGTCATCTCAATTTTTCAATTTTTTTAAAAGAATGTTTCAATTTCTCTCTCTTTATCCCCCTTTCTCCTTTGTCTTCAATTTAATTAAATTGCTGCAGCGAGGTCCAAAAGACACAAGATGTTTGCATCAATTTATTCTGCTGTGGGAGAAGAGCCGAGGAGGCAGAATTTGGCAAAAACAGACGACTCTTCTATCTTGTTGTGTTCCTCCTTTTAATAACTTTTGTCATCTTACCACACACTGATGTTGTTTGGCTATAACATGCCACGGTTTTTGTCTGTAAAATGCTGAAGGGTAGGATGTTGGCTTCTGGTTTGATGCTGATTTTGTAGATTATGCTCAATAGGCACATTTCTAGCTACTTTGCTTACTTACTTACTTACTTACTTATTTATTTACTTACTTAGGTGATCTCTCATTGGCCGAGTAGGCTCTCCTCCCAATAAGCAAGTGTCTCCTGATTTCCTGGCTGATTTCCTGGCTGCAATCTGCGTCTGCAGTAATACAAAATCTGTCACCGCCTCCTCGTTTTCTTCCTCTATTTCCCAGTTGTCAATCATTCTTGTTTCCATAATCTTGGTTTTTTTTATGTTTAACTGCAACCCAGCTTTTGTGCTTTCTTCTTTCACCTTGATTAGAAGGTTCCTCAGCTCCTCTTTGCTTTCGGCCATCAAAGTGGTATCATTTGCATATCTAAGGTTGTTAATGTTTCTTCCAGCAATTTTCACCCCAGCCTTGGGAAGCCCCGCACATCCTCGCAATTAATCAAGCCCCGCACATCCTCGCATGATGTGTTCTGCATACAAGTTGAATAGGTTGGGTGAGAGTATACAACCCTGCCGTACGCCTTTCCCAATCTTGAACCAGTCTGTTGTTCTGTGGTCAGTTCTGACTGTTGCTACTTGGTCCTGATACAGATTCCTCAGGAGAGAGACAAGGTGATTTCGTATGCCCATTCCACCAACAACTTGCCACAATTTATTATGATCCACATAGTCAAAGGCTTTAGAATAGTCAATAAAACAGAAATAGATGTTTTTTCTGAAGCTCCCTGCCTTTCTCCATTACCCAGTGGGTATTGGCAATTGGGTCTCTGGTTCCTCTGCCTTTTCTAAACTCAGCTTGTACATCTGGCAGCTCTCTCTCCATGTCTTGCTGGAGTCTCCCTTGCAGGATCTTGAGCATTACCTTACTGGCATGAGAAAAAAGGGCCACTGTACGGAAGTTTGAGCAGTCTTTAGCATTTCCCTTTTTTGGTATGGGGATATGTTGATTTTTTCCAGTCTGATGGCCAATTTTTGTGTTTTCCATATTTGCTGGCATATGGCATGCATCACCTTGACAGCATCATCTTTCAAGATTTTAAACAGTTCAGCTGGGATCCTGTCGTCTCCTGCTGCCTTGTTGTTAGCCATGCTTCTTAAGGCCCATTCAACCTCACTCCTCAGGATGTCTGGTTCTAATTCACTCACCACACCATCAAAACTATCCCCTATAAACAAACATATTTTCCTTTTATTATACTAGCTTAGCTAACTGGTGATGCCCACATCAGGTAATGTTAATGACAAATATTAGATGTATTCATTATTTGCTTTGAGGGTTTAAGAATGGTCTATTGTTACAATAGAAAATATATAATGATGTGAGCTACAAATCCCATCATTCTGGTTCTATCCCCCCCCCCCCCCCCAATGCTGCAAATCTTCAAAGTTGGCCATGTTGGGTCTTCATGCCAAGTACTATACAGACCCATCATTGTTTGGGTTCATCACGCTCTCTGGATGGGAGTGAACTATAACTCCCAAAATTCAAGGTCAATTCTCTCCAAACCCCACTAGTATATAAAGTTGGCCTCAATGAGTATATGTGCCTAGTATGGTATAGATCCATTGTTGGTTGGTTCACAGCTCTCTCTAGATGCAAGTGAACTACAACTCCCCAGATTCATGTTGATTATGCATTCCAAGATTTGTGGTCAGTTGGCCTCACAGCAATCTTTGGATAGACATCCCAAAATTGTGGATCATTTTCCCCAAATTCTGATGATATTGAAAGTTGGTCACGTTGGGTCTGTGTGCCAAGTTTGGTCCAGATCCATCGCTGGTTGGCTTCAGAGTGTTCTCTGGATGTGGGGTGAACTATAACTCCCAAAACTGAAAGTAAATTCCGACCAAACCTCATCAATATTAAACGTCAGTGGGGGTGGGGTGGGGTGCCTAGTGTGGTGGTCCAGATCTATCACTGGTTGGGTTCACAGTGCTCTCTGGATGCAGGTGAACTATAACTCACAAAACAGAAAGTCAATTCTGACCAAACGACACCAGTATTCCAAGTTGGCTGTGTGTGCCAAATTTCGTCCAGATCCATCATTGATTGGTAGATGTAAAAGAAAGGAAGGAAGGAAGGACGGAAGAGGGAAGGAAGGAATTATGGAAGAAAGGAAGGAAGGAAGGAAGGAAAGATGGAATTAAGAAAGGGAGGGAGAGAGGGATTAAGGAAGAAATTAAAGAAGAAATTAGGGAAGGAAGGAAGAAAGGAAGAAAGTAGGGAAGGAATTAAGGAAGAAAGGAATTATGGAAGGAAGGAAGGAAGGAAGGAAGGAAGGGATTAAAGAAAGAAGGAAGGGATGAAGGAAGGAAAGAAGGAAGGAATTAAGGAAGGAAGGAAAGGAGGAATTATGGAAGGAAGGGAGGGAAGGATTAGGGTAGGTAGGAAGGAAGAAATTAGGGAATTAAGGAAGAAAGGAATTTAGGAAGGAAGGAATTTAGGAAGGAAGGAATTAAGGAAGGAAGGAATGAAGGAAGGAATTATGGAAGGAAGGAATTAAGGAAGGAAAGGAGGAATTATGGAAGGAAGAAAGGAAGGACGTAGGGAAGGAATTAAGGAAGGAGGGAATTAAGGAAGGAAGGAAGGAATGAAACTGAGACAGAAGGAATTAAGGAAGGAAGGGATTAAGAAAGGAAAGAAGGAAGGAAGAAAGGAAGGAAGGAAGGAAAGGAGGAATTATGGAAGGAAGGGAGGGAGGGAAGCTTTAAGGTGGGTAGGAAGGAAGAAATTAGGGAATTAAGGAAGAAAGGAATTTAGGAAGGAAGGAATTAAGGAAGGAAGGGCTCAAGGAAGGAAAGAAGGAAGGAAGAAATTAAGGAAGGAATTATGGAATTAAAGAAGGAAAGGCGGAATTAAGGAAGGAAGGAAGTAGGGGAGGAATTAAGGAAGAAAGGAAATTAGGAAGGAAGGAATTAAACTGGGACAGAAGGAATTAAGGAAGGAAGGGATTAAGGAAGGAAGGAAAGGAGGAATTATGGAAGGAAGGGAGGGAGGGAAGCATTAAGGTGGGTAGAAAGGAAGAACTTAGGGAATTAAGGAAGGAAGGAATTAAGGAAGGAAGGAATTAAGGAAGGAAGGGATTAAGAAAGGAAGGAAGGAAGAAAGGAAGGAAGAAATGAAGGTAGGAAGAGCTGCATTCTCTGGGAGAACACTAGGTAACATGGATGTTGTTCTCCAGAGAAGGGTGTAAGCCTAGTAAAATAAAATAAAACCTCCCGTGATCCCACCGGATGGCGTGAAGGGAGTTCAAGCGGTACCAAAGCGCGTTCCTTCCAGAGTGTGGAAGCTGTGGCAGCCGGCTTGGCTTCCCCTGCGGCGACGCCCGCCTCCCTCGTCCTTCCCTTTGGCCCGCCGCCCGGAGGCGGACTGAAAGAGCTCGGAGGGTATAAAGCGCTTTTTCTCTGGAGGAAAAAGAGAAGGAAGGAAAGCAGGGAGGGAGGGAGGCAGCTCCGCCGGCGCCATGGAAGCCATTTTCGGCAGGAACATTGAGGAGCACCCGGAGCCCCTCCAAGCCCGAGTGGAAGGTATGTCCGCCCAAGAAAAGCGGAAGGAGAGATACGGGCGCGTCTACATTGGAGCCTTTGCGCGGTTTGGCTCCGCTTCAGCCGCCTTGGCTCAGCCCTGCAAGTTGCACCTGCCCTTTCGGAACAGAAAGGCCTTGCGACACAAACTCTTCACTTTGGGGAGAGAAAGGACAATCGTAGGTGATTCCCTGGCCTGCCTTCCTTCTCCAACCCATGTGTGGGACTCCAGGGGAGATCCAGGACTGGCCCCAGATGCTTGGGGTCCGCACCAGTTCTGCAGGTTGAGTTCTTAAGTTTGGATGGGAGTCGGAACAGGGACTTTCCAAAGGGTACCTCCAGGCACACAAACACACATATTATATACCCCTCTACCGACTCAGATATAAACTTAAAAGCAAACCTACAGAACCAATACGTATATATGGCTGTATGTGTGGAGGCTCCTTCTTTGGAGGCTTTGAAACACAGGCTGGATGGCCATCTGCCGGGGGTGCTCTGAATGTCAATTTCTTGCTTCTTGGCAAAATGGGGTTGGACTGGATAGCCCACGAGATCCCTTCCTTCCTTCCATAATTTCTTCCTTCCTTCTTTAGTCCCTTCCTTAATCGCTTCCTTCTTTTCTTAATTCTTTCCTTCCTTCTTTCCTTCCTTCCTTAATCCCATCCTTCCTTTCTTAATCACTTCCTTCCTTCTTTAATTCCTTCCTTTCTTCCTTAATTCCTTTCTTCCTTAATCGCTTCCTTTCTTAACCACTTTCTTCCTTAATTCCTTCCTTTCTTCCTTCCTTCCATGATCCCTTTCTTCCTTAATCGCTTCCTTCCTTTCTTAATTCCTTCCTTCTTTCCTCCCTTCCTCCCTTCCTTCCTTCCTTCCTTAATCCCTTCTTTCCTTAATTCCTTTCTTCTTTCCTCCCTCCCTTCCTTTCTTAATTCCTTCCTTCCTTTTTCCTCCCTCCCTTCCTTTCTTACTTCCTTCTTTAATCCCGTCCTTCCTTAATCCCTTCTTAATTCCTTCATTCCTTTTTTCCTCCCTTCCTTTCTTACTTCCTTCTTTAATCCCGTCCTTCCTTAATCCCTTCCTTCCTTAATTCCTTTCTTCTTTCTTTTCTCCCTTCCTTCCTTAATCTCTTCCTTCCTTTCTTAATTCCTTCCTTTTTTCTTTCCTCCCTTTATTACTTTTTAATCCAGTCCTTCCTTAATCTCTTCCTTCGTTTCTTAATTCCTTCCTTCTTTCTTTCCTCCCTCCCTTCCTTAATCCCTTCTTTCCTTTTTTAATTCCTTTCTTCTTTCTTTCCTTCTTTCCTTCCTTAATTGCTTCCTTCCTTAATTCCTTCCTTCCTTCTTTCCTTCCTTCCTTCCTTCCTTCCTTCCTTCCTTCCTTAATCCCTTTCTTTCTTAATTCCTTCCTTTCTTCTTCCTTCCCTTCCTTTCTTACTTCTTTCTTTAATCCCTTCCATTCTTCCTTAATCCCTTCCTTTATTAATCCCTTCCTTCCTTAATTCCTTACTTCTTCCCTTCCTTTCTTCTTTCCTTCCCAACCTTCCTGAATTCCTCCTTTCTTTCTTTCTTTCTTTCTTTCCTTCCTTCCTTAATCCCTTCCTTCCTTCCTTAATTCCTTCCTTCCTCCTTTCTTTCTTCTCTTCCTTCCTTCCTTGCTTAATGTTAATTCCTTCCTATGTTGGTAGGATTCTGAGATTCCTAATTTTCCATGCAAGTCAGAACAAGGACTTTTTGAAAGAGTAGTTCTAGTCAAACGTCTATATCTATATATCTTGTATGTAAATCGAATCTGGGACTTTTTAAAGGGTAGTTCCAGCCAAAACTATCTATCTATCTATCTATCTATCTCCTTAAATTTGTAAGTTGGAACAGGGACTTTTTAAAGCAGTGGTTCTCAACTTTCCTAAAGCCGCAGCCCTTTAATACAATTCCTCATGTTGTGTTGACCCCCAACCATAACATTATTTTTGTTGCTACTTCATAACTGTAATTCTGCTACTGTTATGAATTGCAATGTAAATATTGGATATGCAGGATGTATTTTCATTCACTGGACCAAATTTGGCACAAATACTCAATTTGCCCACATTTGAATACTGGTGGGGTGGGATTGATTTTATCATTTGGGAGTTGTAGTTGCTGGAATTTATAGTTCACCTACAATCTAAGATAATTCTGAACTCCACCAGTGATGGGATTGAACCAAACTTGGTACACAGAACACCCATGACCAACAGAAAGTAGTGGGAGGGTTTGGTGGGCATTGACCTTAAGTTTTGGAGTTGTCGTTCACCTACATCCAGAAAGCACTGTGGACTCAAGCAATGATGGATCTGGACCAAACTTGGCACAAATACTCAATAGGCCCAAATGTAAACACTGGTGGAGTTTAGGGAAAGTAGACATTTGGGAGTTGTAGTTGCTGGGATTTATAGTACACCTACAATCAAAGAGCATTCTGAACTCCACCAATGAGAGAACTGGGTCAAACATCCCACACAGAAACTCCCTGACCGACAGAAAAGAAGGTGTTTCTGATGGTCTTTGGTGACCCTCTGGCACCCCTCTCGCAACTCCCCCAGGGGTCCCAATCCCCAGGTTGAGAAACGCAGTTTTAGTAATAGTTTCAGCCAAATATCTGTATATATTTGTATCTATCTATCTGTCTATCTATCTATCTATTCACATATATGTAAATGTTCTTAAGCTTGTATGTAAGTTGGATCAAGGACTTTTTAAAGTGTAGTTCCAGCCAAATACATACATACATACATACATCCTTAAGTTTGTATGTAATTCAGAATATATATTTTTTTAAATGTAGTTCCAGCCATATACATATCCTTAAGTTTGAAACTCAGAAAAATGACTTTTTTAAAAGGGTAGTTCCAGCCACATATATGTTTGTGTGTGTTCCAATTTTTGTATGCAAGGCTCCACGTTAACATATATTGTTGTAAATGCATATTTATGTTTATTGATTGTTTTATATGTGAGTTTTAATTGCTGTTGTTTTGTACTTTTGTTTTGTCACTTTGAGTCCTTTTGTGGGAGAAAAGTGGGATATAAACAAAGATTTTTAAAATTATTTTTATTATGCAAGTCAGAACAGGGACATTTTAAAGTGTAGTTCCAGCCAAATGTGTGCTTAATTTTGTATGCAAGTTGGAACAGGGACTTTTTAAAGGGTAATTCCAGCCAAATATGTGTGTGTTCTTAACTTTGTATGCAAGTCGGAAAAGGGCTTTTTAAAGGGTAATTCCAGCCAAAAATGTGTGTGTTCTTAAGTTTGTATGCAAGTCAGAACAGGCACTTTTTAAAGGGTAGTTCCAGCCAGGGCCGTAGCCAGAAAAAAAATTCAGGGAGGGTTGAAATTTTTTTGGGGGGGGGGGGGAAGCTGAAACCTGCCTCTTAGCTCATGCTGAGGAGCCCCCAGTGGCGCAGTGGGTTAAAGACTGACAGGACGCAGGTTCGAATCCGAGGAGAGGTGGATGAGCTCCCTCTATCAGCTCCAGCTCCTCATGCGGGGATATGAGAGAACCCTCCCACAAGGATTATAAAAACATCAAATCATCCGGGCGTCCCCTGGGCAATGTCCTTGCAGACGGCCAATTCTCTCACACCAGAAGCAACTTGCAGTTTCTCAAGTCGCTCCTGACACAACAAAAAAGCTCATGCTGATGCAAAGAGCACAGCAGGGGCAGAGCAGCCTTCACTAGCCTGCAGCTCCGCCCCTGTCAACCACCTCCACCAAGTATGGCCTCCTTAATGAGAGCATTGAACACCCCCCCCCCCCCCAAACTTGGTTGCTTCGCTACATCGGCTATTGTTGCAAGTAATGACAGTGTGAATAAATTGTCAATATTTGCTTGAGATAGTGCTTGCAGTTCTGGAGGGACTCTTAATTTTTTGCGTCTCATAGACTTAGCATGGGGATTTGGTTAACCAGTTAAAATTCATGAGTAAACCAGGCTACAGGCCTGGTTCCAGCCAAACTGGGTGGATCAAAAAGTTTTGCCTCCTGTGTCATGAAGACATTATGAATGAACATATAACAGCAGAAGTTGCTACAGATCATAGCCTGAAGTGTCCTCTACACAAAACTACCATTCCACATGGTAGGACGTTAAGATCATCTGGGGAGGCCCTGTTCTTGACTCCTTCTGTGTCACAAATATGTTTGGCAGGGATGAGAAACAGGGCCTTCTCAGTGGTGGCCCCTCGGCTATGGAACGCCCTTCCTAGGGACATTAGATCAGCCCCCTCCCTTTTGACATTCTGAAAAAAAGTCAAAACCTGGCTATTCGAGCAGGCGTTTGAAAAGGCAGTGTAGTTAGACATAGGATTATGGAACAATTGGACTATGAGTTTGGTTATGTTTTTATCTAGGAGATGAAATGATTGTTCTTATTACTGTCAGGTTTTAATTGATGTGTTAATGCTTTTTAATGTTTTTATGATGTTGGCATTGAATTGTTGCCTTGAGTCGCCTACATGCTGAGAGGGGCGGTATACAAATGTAGCAAATAAATAAATAAATAAATAAATAAATAAACATAGTCACCATCAATTTGGACACATTTGCGCATTGTTTAACCCGGGCATGGAAAACATTTTGGAAAAATTCATGATTTGTGACCCATGATTTTAAAGCTGTTTTAATGTCATTCAAGTCGTTAAACATGAAACCACATAGGTTGTCTTTCCGAGATCCAAACAAAACAGGGAAAAGTCAGACAGGGGACAAATCATCATCATTCCTCGAGCGATGATGGATTTCCTTAGGTGCACAACCTTTTTTTGCCAGAAATTCAAGGACGACTCTTTCTTTTAGCTACAGATTCATTGTTCTAGGCAGTCAATAGGAAAAAGAAAATACTACATCAGTAGAGTAAGGTAACCTCTCTCGTATCATGCATATATCGTCCAGTAACTGGGAAAGAATGAAAAATAAGAGAGATGGAGGCATTACTTTTTGACCCACCCTTGTATGTTAGATAAACTCACCTAAAATCCAGATAAGTATGTTGGATAAATATCTTTCGTAAGACATTCATACTGGATTAGACCGCGTCATTTTGTAATAAATATGTAAGAAGGCAGCTGAGATTTGGGTTAAATATTAGGACAAATATTTGTCTGAGCTCTAAGAATAGTTAAGTAATAGCAAAGTTTGCTCCTGGTTATGAAAGGAATTGGAAAAGGGAGATGTTTATAAATCACACAAGTAAGCATAACAATTGTCGGTATTGTCTGTCTTTTGTGCAGTTCACACACATGTGTGTGTCTCATTTAAAGAACAATTCTTGGAGGAATTTGGAGGGGAGGTTAGGTAATTTTAGGCACAGTTTTAGTCACTTCTTGGTGTTCGAAATGCATTTCTGTGATGAATAATGGCTGGATGAGATTCAACAAAAGGATGGCTCTAGGAAGGGCCAAATTCCCAAAGGTATTGTTGAAGGCTTTCATGGGCTTTCATCACTGGCTTGTTGTAGGTTTTTCGGGCTGTATGGCCATGTTCTAGAAGCATTTTCTCCTGACGTTTCCCTTGCATGTATGGCAGGCATCCTTAGAGGTTGTGAGGTCTGTTGGAAACTAGGAAAATGGGGTTTACATATCTGTGGAATATCCAGGAATGGGAGAAAGAACTCTTGTCTGTTGGTGCTAGGTGTTAATGTTTCCATTGGCCACCTTGGTTAGCATTTAATGGCCTGACAGTTTCAAGGTGTGGCTTCTTACTGCCTGGGGAAATCCTTTGTTGAGAGGTGATTAGCTGTCCCTGGCTGTTTCTTGTCTGGAGTTCTACTATGTTTGAGTGTTGTTCTTAATTTTCTGTCATGATTTTAGAGTTTTCTAATACTGGTAGGCAGATTTTGTTCATTTTCATGGTTTCTTCCTTTCTGTTGAAATTGTCCACATGCTTGTGAATTTCAGTGGCTTCTCTGTGTAAGTCTGACATGGTGGTTGTGAGAGTGGTCCAGCATTTCTGTGTTCAAATAATATGTCCCTAAAATGATAAAAGGTCTGGAGAACAAGCCCTATGAGGAGCTGCTTAAGGAGCTGGGCATGTTTAGCCTGAAGAAGAGAAGGCTGAGAGGGGATATGATAGCCATGTACAAATATGTGAGAGGAAGCCACAGGGAGGAGGGAGCAAGCTTGTTTTCTGCTTCCCTGGAGACTAGGAACAATGGCTTCAAACTACAAGAGAGGAGATTCCATCTGAACATGAGGAAGAACTTCCTGACTGTGAGAGCCGTTCAGCAGTGGAACTCTTTGCCCCGGAGTGTGGTGGAGGCTCCTTCTTTGGAAGCTTTTAAACAGAGGCTGGATGGCCATCTGTCAGGGGTGATTTGAATGCAATATTCCTGCTTCTTGGCAGGGGGTTGGACTGGATGGCCCAGGAGGTCTCTTCCAACTCTTTGATTCTATGATTCTAATATTCTGTGTCCAGGTTTGGGTCCTTTTGTGGGAGAAAAGTGGAATATAAATTATTATTATTATTATTATTATTATTATTATTATTATTACTTTATTTGTACCCCGCTAGCATCTCCCAAGGGATTCGGTGCGGCTCACAACAGGCCAAAGCCCAACACAATACAACAATACAATACATAGCAAATAAAACAGTTAAGCAGAAAAACAATAAAAACAATAGCAATACATCAAGACATTATTAAAACTGCGCCAGCTGGAGTAGGGGTACAGGATTAAAAGTGCTGATGTGTCGGAGGGATATGGGATATTATTATTATTATTAGAAACACAACAAGATGAGTCCACAGTACACACTCTACTGGCTGTTGAACTGGATCACACGTCGAACACTTCCTAAGTGTCTAGGACTGTGTGATGTATCGGCGAATAATGAGTGCAGATCCCAGCAGGGTGGCCTTTTGCAGCTGGCAGATGGTAATCTTGTCAGCGCCGATTGGTTTAAGTGTAGGCCAAGGTCTTTATTATTATTATTATTATTATTATTATTATTATTATTATTAACTTTATTTATACCCCACAAAATCTCCCGTAGGACTCGATGTGGCTTACAAAGGCCAAGGCCGCCGACAACAGCAACATACAGTATACAATAAACTCATAAGCTAATAATAAAACATCAAGCAAAACAATAACACTGTGACGCAATTTAAAAACCAAGGACCGGGCAAATGTAATGGACAAGTTAAAAAGTGCTGTCGTGACAGGTAATATGTAGAGGTATTTGGGTAGGTACAATGTGCAGATAATCCTAAATCTCTAGCAAGATGCTTGGGGCTTGAAACCAGGAGTTTCCTTTTCTGGAAAGGCACACTGGAACAGCCAGGTCTTCAGGCGCTTCCTAAAAACAGCTAACGTTGGGGCTTGTCTAATGTCCTTGGGGAGCGAGTTCCAGAGTCGGGGGGCTACCACAGAGAAGGCCCTGTCCCTCGACCCAACCAAACGCGCCTGCGACGCAGGTGGGATCGAGAGCAGGGCCTCACCAGATGACCGGAGTGAGTGTGCGGGTTCGTAAACCGAGATGCGGTCACGCAGGTAGGCAGGTCCCAAACCGTTTAGGGCTTTGTAGGTAAGCGCATGCACCTTAAATTGGGACTGGAAAAGGAATGGCAGCCAATGGAGCTCCTTGAACAGGAGGGTTGACCTCTCTCTGTAAGGAGCACCAGTTAACATCCTGGCTGCCGCCCGCTGGACTAGCTGAAATTTCCAGGCCATTTTCAAGGGCAGCCCCACGTAGAGCACATTACAGTAATCCAATCTAGAGGTGACCAAGACATGGACCACCGCGGCCAGATCAGCCTTTATGAGGTACAGTCGCAGCTGGCGCATGAGTCTCAATTGTGCAAAAGCCCTCCCGGACACCGCCGACGCCTGAGCCTCAAGCATAAGTGATGAATCTAGGAGAACTCCCAAACTGCGGACCTGTGACTTCAGGGGGAGTGTAACCCTGTCCAGCACAGGTTGCCACCCTATACCCCGATCCGGTTTTCGATTGACCAGGAGGACCTCTGTCTTGTCAGGATTAATCTTCAGTTTGTTTCTCCTCATCCAGACAGCCACAGCGGCCAAGCACTCGTCCAGCACTCGAGGGGCTTCCTTGGAATTAGGTGGAAAAGAGTAGTAGAGTTGTGTGTCATCTGCATAGAGATGGCACCTAACTCCAAAACCCCGGATGACTTCTCCCAGCGGTTTCATGTAGATGTTGAAAAGCATGGGAGATAAAATAGAGCCTTGCGGGACCCCACAGGTCAAAGGCCAGGGATCCGAGCAGGCATCTCCCAGCTTCACCATCTGGGATCGGTCCTCCAGGAAGGACCGGAGCCAGGACAATACCGAGACCCATCCCAGAGAGCCGTCCCAGAAGGATACCATGATTGATGGTATCGAAAGCCGCTGAGATGTCCAAGAGGACAACAGGGTCACACTCCCCCTGTCAAGCTCTCTACGGAGGCCATCCACCAAGGCGACCAAAGCCGTCTCGGTGCCATGGCCAGGCCTGAAACCAGACTGTGACTGGTCCAGATAATTGATGTCATCCAGAAAGCCCTGGAGCTGGGAGGCGACCACCCGCTCCAGCACCTTGCCCAAAAAAGGGAGGTTGGAGATTGGTCTATAGTTGTTCAGCACCGTGGAGTCAAGGGAGACCTTTTTGAGGAGTGGACGAACCACAGCCTGTTTTAGTTGAGATGGAAAAGACCCCTGCTCCAACGATGCATTTATGATCAACACAAACCAATCAGCCAACCCCTCCCTGGCCAATTTAATTAGCCAAGATGGGCAAGGGTCTAGAGCCGTCGTGGTCGCCGTCACAGCACCAAGGACCTCCTCCACGGTCTCAGGAAGAACAAGCCTAAAAGAATCTTACAAAATTGGATAAGCAGATGCCTCAATCACCTCTCTTGGTACTGTGATGAAGTTGGAGTCCAGCTCAAGGCGTATCTGAGCAACTTTGCCTGCAAAATGCTGTGCGAACTCGCAACACCAAGTTGTTGGGTCATCGAAGGTCTCCTCCACCACAGGTGGATGAAGGAGTTCCCTGACAACTTGAAACAACTCCGATGATTTATTTGCTGCAGACGCTATATGGGCAGTCGTGAAAGACTCCCTGGCTACCCGTATAGCCGCGGTATACGCCCTAAGAGAGGCTGTAGCCCGTTCTTGATCAGACACGTCCTGAGATTTCCTCCAAATGCGCTCTAGCCCCCTTCTCGTGTGTTTCATCACACCCAGCTCCTCGGTGAACCAGGGAGATGGTGTTTCTCAACGCAACGAGATGGGGCATTCGGGAGTGATCGTATCTATCGCCCTGGTCATCTCCCTGTTGTAGTGATCGACCAAGGCGTCGACAGGAATGCCAGGCTCCAGGGCAGGAAGAATCCCAAGATTCTTCAGGAATCCCTCCGGATCCATCAGTCTCTTGGGGCGGACCATCTTAATTTGTCTTCCACCCCTGTGGAGGTTAGCGGTCGCAGACAGTCTAAAACTGATCAGATAATGGTCAGACCATGACACAGGAAGGATGCTCTGTTCTTCCACTCTGACCCTTACACTGTCCGCCACAAAAACTAGGTCGAGTCTATGTCCAGCCTGATGGGTGGGTCCAGATATAATTTGTGAAAGCCCCATGGTCGTTATGGCAGCCATGAAGTCCTGAGCCGCACCAGTCAAGGAGGTCTTAGCATGGATGTTAAAATCTCCCAGCACAACCAGATGCTGGGAGATCAAAGCCGAATTGGAGACCACATCTGTCAGCTCAGGCAGGGAAACTGCTGTGTCGCGGGGTGGGCAGTACACCAGCAGAAACCCCAAGCTATCACGACTCCCTACCCTCAGGTGGATGCACTCGAACCCAGATGATTGCAGAACAGAGCATCTGACCACGGTGATCACCACTGGGACCACCTTTACTGGTTTGTGCCAGAATCTTTGCAGTTTGATTATTAATTATTATTATTATTATTATTATTATTATTATGCAAGTCAGAACAGGGACATTTTAAAGTGTAGTTCCAGCCAAATGTGTGTGTTCTTAATTTTGTATGTAAGTTGGAACAGGGACTTTTTAAAGTGTAGTTCTGTGTCCAGGTTGGCTCATGAGGTGCTCTGCTATAGCTGACTTCTCTGGTTGAAGTAGTCTGTAGTGCCTTTCCTGTTCCATAATAATAATAATAATAATAATAATAATAATAATTTATATCCCACTTTTCTCTCATGAAAGGACGCAAAGTCCTGGACACAGAATATTATTTGATTCATATTTGGGCACTGCATTTGGTCTCAAAAGCAGTTTGCAGCAGAACTCAAATGAGAAGTTAGTGTTTTAAAGCTCCCATGAGCTCAATAAGCTAATTTCACAGCCTTTGGAGCCCAGCTTTTCTCTCTGACCTTCTTTTATGACTGATAGGTTGGACATATTGCAGTCATAAATTCTCCGTTGTGTGATGGGTTCATTAAGTTGTGTAACTGTATCGTCGCTGGCCTTGTTATTAGAACTCGGCTGACCTGGGATTTATATCAGACTTGCTGTTTCCATGGAAAGACTTTGACATTTAATGAGACCATATTTCTCATAAAGCCTCTCTCCTCCTGGAATTTCAGATGGGTTTCAAGGGATTGTTTGATTCTGATTACAATAAGGGAGAATTCCCTGTTTACTATACCAGCGAATACACCATAATGCAAAAAGAGCTCTGTCCAGTGTCCCATTCTGCGGTCAGCTCGGAATTTCTGGAAACTCCAAGTGGACTTTGGTCCTTGCTTACTGTTACCTCCCACCTAATATCCACTGGCTGCTTCCTTTGATTACACTATGTAACATAATGTTTGTTCCCGGGTAATAAATGTCATTTTCTAATTAGTTCTATCATAAAAAGTATAGGAAAAGTTTCTTTAACTGCAAAAACTTTGTTTTTGGGGGACACCCTGCAGCATACTTTGCTATAGCTTGTCGATTGGAATATTGTGTCCAATTCTGGGCACCACAATTGAAGAGAGATATTGACAAGCTGGAATGTGTCCAGAGGAGGAGGACTAAAATGATCAAGGGTCTGGAGAACAAGCCCTATGAAGAGCGGCTTAAAGAGCTGGGCATGTTTAGCATGAAGAAGGGAAGGCTGAGAGGAGATATGATAGCCTTGTATAAATATGTGAGAGGAAGTCACAGGGAGGAGGGAGCAAGCTTGTTTTCTGCTTCCCTGGAGACTAGGACACGGAACAATGGCTTCAAACTACAAGAAAGGAGATTCCATCTGAACATGAGGAAGAACTTCCTGACTGTGAGAGGTGTTCAGCAATGGAACTCTCTGCCCCGGAGTGTGGTGGAGGCTCCTTCTTTGGAAGCTTTTAAAGAGAGGCTGGATGGCCATCTGTCAGGGGTGCTTTGAATGCAATATTCCTGCTTCTTGGCAGGGGGTTGGACTGGATGGCCCATGAGGTCTCTTCCAACTCTATGATTCTATGAATATCTCATCGAATCTCAAGCAATTCAACATAGTTTGTGGCAGCCACAAAAATAAAGTTTCCAGAGTATAACTTTTGGGAAATGGCATTCACAGTCTTTTGGAAAGGCATGACTTTGTTAGAGATTGTAACCTTTTTAAAAGTATGATTTTCCTAAGAAGAGTTAAAAACTCACTTGAGTCAACCTTCTCCTTAGTGGTAAATATCCACTAGTATTCATGCAAGGCAATTAGGTTTCTCAGCTGTTAGACTGATTTACCTAGATATTTCCTTGAACTATTGGGAGCAAAGATATCCCAATGCACAAAAAACATATAGCACAGGATTGCTATAGTTCAAAGTATAGTTTTCTGGACTGTATTACTGTAACTCCTGAGTATTAGTAGATGGCAAAGGAATGTAGTTTCTGCTTGCTTGAGAGCAACTAAAAATAGCATAACTAATACTATAAAATAACATACTTTGTTGTTGTTCTTTCGTTCAGTGATTTCCGACTCTTTGTGACCTCATTGACCAGTCCATGCCAGAGCTCCCTGTCAGCCGTCACCACCCCCAGCTCCTTCAAAGTCAATCCAGTCACCTCAAAGATGCCATCCATCCATCTTGCCCTTGGTCGGCCCCTCTTCCCTTTTCCTTCCATTTTCCCTGCATAATTGTCTTCTCTAAGCTTTCCTGTCTTCTCATGATATGGCAAAGTACTTCATCTTTGCCTCTACTATCCTTCCCTCCAATGAGCAGTCGGGCTTTATTTCCGGAAGTATGGACTGGTTGGATCTTCTCGCAGTCCAAAGTCCAAAGCACACTCGCAGTCCAAAGCACACTCACAGTCCAAAGCTTTCCTCCAGCACCACAGTTCAAAATCTCTCTTCCTTCGCTCAGACTTCCCTATCGTCCAGCTCTCACATCCGTAGGTGACTACCATTACTTTAACTATGTAGATCTTCGTTGCCAGTGTGATGTCTCTACTCTTCAATATTTTATCGTGATTGGTCATTGCTCTCCTCCCGAGAACATACTATACCATTCTATAAACTCTGGACCCTTCCAGACAGGCCCTAAATCCCAGGATCTGCTTCCCCAGGCAGCAACCAGCCAGGCCTTGAAACTGCAGGCCATTAAATGCTAATCAAGATAGCAAATTGCAACATTCACATGTACCTCAAGCAGAAAAGAGTTCTTTTTCCCACCTTGGACATTCCACAGATATATAAACCTCACTTATTTTCAGATAGACCCCTCAACCTCTGAGGATGCCTGCCATAGATGTGGAGATAATGCTTCTGGAACATGGCCTTACAGCCCGGAAAACTCACAGCAACCCATTGATTATGGCCATGAGAGCCCTCAACAACACGTACAGACAGTGCTATTGCTGTTGCCCGTTTTTGGTCAAAAGATATTTAGCTACCTGCGCACTTTCTATTTTTATCAGTTTTATACTAATTTATGCAATGCTTTTGATACGAAATAAATAGCGAATCAGTTTTTGATCAACTTTAGATTCGGTTTGGTTATTTGGGGTGCTGATTCAGAAAATTGCATTCAAAAAACGAAGGGCCCTGAGGCTATTAGGAATTGTGGGAGTTGAAGTGCAAAACATCTGGAGGGCCAAAGTTTGCCCATGCCTGCTTTATTTATATTGCAAAATTACAATTAAGATTGCTGGGACTATATTGGATGGCATGCACCGTTTGTGATGGGAAAAAAAAAACCCTTTTTGGAACTGGCAGAGACTAAAGTAAATATCCCCCTGAATTCTTTGGTGTTTTTTTTTTCCTAGGAGAGATTCCAAGCTGGATGGAGGGGATTCTTCTCCGCAACGGTCCTGGGATGCACTCCATTGGAGAAAGCAAATACAACCACTGGTTTGACGGCATGGCTCTGTTGCACAGTTTTACAATAAAAAATGGTAGGTCCGTGGCTCAAACGTCAAGTGTTGCTCAGTAGTATTCGCAACGCTGGTGTCAAACTCAGGAGGGGAAGATGGTGCATATTAGTTGTTACATGCAGGCCCTGTCATGCTCGTAATACATCTTTTTAATGATATCTGTCACAGCCATTTCAAGGAGGATAAATCTCTTGGCGGCTTTGAGATGAATAGGACCTTTGTGCTCAGAAAGATGGAGATGCCTCTGACAGCCACAGGATGGAGACACACAAAAGGGGACGGAGAGCAAAGAGTCTCTCTAATAGAAATGGCCAAGGATTTTGATTTGTTTATGAACAGAGTTTCAAGAAACTGTGTAGTCCAAGGCTTTCATGGCCAGTAACACTAGGTTGCTGTGAGCTTTCTGGGCTGTATGGCCACATTCCAGAAGCATTATTTCCTGACATTTCGCCCACATCTGTGGCAGGCATCCCCAGAAGTTATGAGGTCTGTTGAAAACTAGGCAAGTGGGGTTTATATATCTGTAGAATAATGTCCTGGGTGGGAGAAAGAACTCTTGTCTGTTGGAAATAGGTGTGAATGTTTCAATTGGCCACCTTCATTAGCATTAAGTGGCCTTGCAGTTTCAAAGCCTGGTTGCTCCCTGTCTGGAGGAATACTTTGTTGGGATGTGTTGGCTGGTCCAGATTGCTTCCTGTCTGGAATTCCCGTTTTTTGAGTGTTGATCTTTATTTACTGTCCTGATTTTAGAGGTTTTTTAAAAAAAAAATACTGGTAGCCGGATGGTAAAAAGGTAACTAAAGAGCAACACTCTTGGCAATGAAGATCTGCATGTTTAAAGCAGTAGTATTCCCTGTAGTAACCTATGGATGCAAGAAGCTGAGCAAAGGAAGACAGACGCTTTTGAACTTTGGTGTTGGAGGAAATTTTTGAGAGTGCCTTGGACTGCAAAAAGATCAAATTAGCCCATACTTCAGGAAAGAACTGCTCACTGAAAGGAAGGATATTAGAGGCAAAGATGAAGTATTTTGGACACATAATGAGAAGACAGGAAAGCTTGGAGATGATAATGATACTGGGGAAAATGGAAGGAAAAAGGAAGAGGGGCCAACCAAGGGCAAGATGGAAGGATGGCTTGATCTTGAAGGAGCTGAGGGTGGCCCCGGCCAACAGGGAGCTCTGGCGTGGGCTAGTCCAGGAGGTCACAGAAACGACTGAACAAATAAACAACACATTGAGCTCATACGAAAACCGCCTTTTCTAAGTGAAATATGTAGTTGGCCATAGAACGTGGGGTGCTATCCACATTCTTCTATGTATCAGTGTACATATTTATCAAAGCTTTTTCCCTTGAGCAACATCTTTAGTGAAAAGACAGGAAACAAAGAAGGAAATGAATGTTTCAAAGGTTGCCCTGTTCAGTGATGGTTCCACTGCCCAGAAGCCAAATTGCCATCAATTTTACCATTCTGTATGGTTGCGTATATTAAAATTAGGATGGCAGAGCAGTTGCTACCGCCCATCCTTTGCATGTTATGCCATGCCTTGTTTGTGGAAACACCTACTGAAGCCCTCAGTGTTTTCTTTTCAGCTGGCAAAGAAGTAAATGCCACTGCCTGCCATTCTGCAGGATTTGGGTCTGAAGCCTGAGTGCTAAAGTAGGTCACTGTGACAAGGAAAACTTGTGAAACTCACTGCGACTGCGGTCTATTCATTGGAATGGCCCCAGTCAGTGGGCCCAGAAGAAAGTGACCCTGGGACAAATAGCAATGGTTGGGACAGTTGCTTTCTCCAAAAGACTAATATTCCCAGGACTCCCATCATTTCTAGCGTGACCAAGAATCATACTGACTGGGGATTCTGGGAGTTATAGACCAAAAAGTAACAGGTCCTGAGCTCTAGTCAAGCAACCCAAGAGGGTTTTTTTCTTGCTTCTCAGGGAACATCTACAGCAGGGGTCCTCAAACATTTTTTTTTTAAAATAATTTTTATTAGGTTATAGTTTAAAAGTACTGAAGCAATACTGCTCCCACATACATAGACAAAACAAACATATACCATATAACAGTGTAACATAAATAGCATATAAAAATATCCTCTTGTTGTACTTATTGAAGTGTGTCAATCTCTTTTCCGTGCTCCCCTCTGATACTCGGTCTGGTTGCTTTCTTTGTTCTATCGTCTCATGGTTAGCCTTATCTTAGGGAGCAGTTGTTCGTTTTCCCTTCCCCCCTCCCGTCCCCTCCCCCCCCCTTTGCTCTATTCTGTTACAACCTTGACAGACAAAACATGAAGACACAAGAAAACTCACAAACACATATACAGGCTATATACATCTTTGACTTCCAGGGCGTTTAAGCATGACATTCCTTATATATATGTATTTATTTATTTATTTATTTATTTATTTATTTAATTAATTATCTTAGGTCTGCGCTGGTCGGGTACTCGTTTGTTTGATTACTATTATTTATTTATTTATTTATTTATTTGGGTTTTTCTTCTGCTTTCGTGTTCTATTCACATTTCTTGTTGTACTTCTTCAGGTAGGTTATAAATTTGCTCCAGTCAGTGGTTTCTCTTGCCTGTTCATTTTTCCTTAATTTTTGCGTTAGTAAGTCCATGTTCATAATATCCATGGATTTGCTTATCCACTGACTGAGGTCTGCTGTTTCTTTGTTCTTCCATTGGCGGGCCACACAAATTCGCGCTGCCGTGGTGAGGTAGAACATAATTTTTTCGTCGTTCTTGTTCATGGTTGGGTCGTTCAGTCCCAACAGAAAGTGTTCCAGTTTAAATTCCAAGTTAATTTGTAATATTTCTTTTATTTTGTGGTGTACTACCCTCCAGAATTTTCTAATGATCTTACAATCCCACCACATATGTCGAAAGGTTCCCAATTTCTTTCGACATCTCCAACACTTTTTGTCAGATCTTCCTTTGCTGTATTTCGCTATTTTTTCTGGCATTTGGTACCATAAATAGAACATTTTGACCCAATTTTCTTTTAATTCTGAGGCATATGTGTATTTTAATTTTTTTCCCCAGATTCCCTCCCATTCCGACATTGTTATTGTGCGTCCTATCATCCTGGCCCATTTAATCATAACCTCCTTCACTTGTTCTTCCTCTGTTGCCCATGATAGTATCTGCTGGTATAGTCCTTTAATCACTTTCCTCTCTTTGTTTAGCATCTTGTCCCATACCTTCTCTTTTATTTCAAATCCTGTTTTTTTATCTTCTTTAAATTTTTCATTTACCTGCCAGTATTGGAACCAGGTGAAATCCGGGTCTATTTGCCTTATTTCCTCTATCGTTTTTAGTTTTATTTCCTGGTTCGATATCTTCAGGAGCTGTTTGTATCTCAACCATTTGCCTTTTGCTGTTTCCCTCCTTTGGTCTGCCTCATTCGGGGAGATCCATGTTGGTGTTTTCACATACCACCTCCCCTTATATTTGTTCCATGTTCTTATTAGCGATGCCCTAATGGGGTGGTTAGTGAAATTCTTTTCTTTTGCGGCTTTTCCCCCCCATAGGTAGTTGTGCCACCCTTTATTTAGGTCATCCCCTTCGAGTGCTAGCATTTTCTCGGGTCCTCAAACATTTTAAACAGAGGACCAGATCACAGTCCCTCAAACTGTTGGAGGGCTGGATTATAATTTGAAAAAAAATGAATGAATTCCTATGCACACTGCACATATCTTATTTGTAGTACAAAAACTCTTAATGTATGCAATAATTAAAATGAAGAACAATTTTAACAAATATAAACTTATTAGTATTTCAATGGGAAGTGTGGCCCTGCTTATGGCTGATGAGATGTTGTTGTTGTGTGCTTTCAAGTCATTTCAGACTTAGGTTGACCCTGAGTGAGGGCCGGGTAAATGACCTTTAAGGGCCGTATCCGGCCCCCGGGCCTTAGTTTGAGGACCTCTTATCTACAGTGTAGAATAAATGTTGTTTGACACCACTTTAACTGCCATAGTCCAATGGGATGCAGTCATATGAGTTGCAGTTTTGCAAGGTCTTTAGCCATCTCTGTCAAAGAGCTCTGGCAAGTGCAGGTATTATGCATATCTTTCCTGTTTATTTACATGCAGAGACTGGGAAGTTAATTTTAAACTCGTTCACATAACATTATGTAACAAAATTTGAAAAAAACCTCTCTGTTCCTGGTTTGAAAGTGTTCTTTCCTGTTTAATTGTGTGGTCCTTACTTTGAAAGTACATTGTTCCCTCACTTATCGCGGGAGTTCAGTTCCAGGACCACCCGCAATAAGTGAAAATCCACGAAGTAGAACACCATATTAATTTTAATATTTATACATTATTTTATTAATTTTATATATTATTTTCTTACCCGCACTTCCTTACCCACCTCCCGGCCCATCCCAAGGGCACCAGCCTGCCTCCCTGGCCTTCACAGAGCCTCCGGAGCCATGCAGGCAACAGCAGGCCAGGGAGGCAGACCTTCCACGCCATGCCTCAGGCCACCGCACTTCCGGGATCCCTGGCCTCCCTGGCCTCCACTGGACATAAATATTTAATGTTTTACTTTTTTATAAATATTTTCAAAAACCCGCAAACAGCGAGTCCGCTAAAAGCGAACCTCAAAGTACCACGGGAACACTGTAGTAGTTCTACTCCAGAAACTTTTCAGTTGGTTGAATTGGTTGAAAATCTATGAGATATTCATTGAAAGGGGAGTGTCAGAAGGGTCACCAAAGACTATCAGAAAACACACATTCTGTGTGGGAAGTTTGGCCCAGTTCTATCATTCTATCATTGGTGGGGGGGGGGGGGGTGTGCTTTGATTGTAAGTGAACTGTAAATCCCAGCAACTACAACTCCCAAATTTCAAGGTCTATTTTCCCCAAACTCCACCAGTGTTTACATTTGGGCATATTGAGCATTCGTGCCAAGTTTGGTCCAGATCCATCATTGTTTGAGTCCACAGTGCTCTCTGGATGTAACTGAACTACAACTCCCAAACTCAAGGTCAGTGCTCACCAAACCCTTCCAGTATTTTCTGTTGTTCATGGGAGTTCTGTGTGCCAGGTTTGGTTCGATTCCATCGTTGGTGGAGTTAAGAATATTCTTTGATTGTAGGTGAATTATAAATCCCAGCAACTACAACTCCCAAATGACAAAATCAAGCACCCCCTCCCCCCCCCCCCCCGGGCATATCGAGTTTTTGTGCCACATTTGGTCCATTGAATGAAAATGCATCCTGCATATCAGATATTTACATTACTATTCAGAAGAGTAGCAAAATTATAGTTATGAAGTAGCAACGAAAATAATCTTATGGTTGGGGGTCAGTACGACATGAGAAACTGTATTAAGGGGTCGCAGCATTAGGAAGGTTGAGAAACACTGTCTTATTCCCTAATATAATGCCAATTGTTGCAATGCTTGTTACTTTTACATTGTTTTCTGATGCTTTTTAAAGAAATGACCCTTCAGAGTGATAGGAAAATGACATAAAAGTTGAACCATTGCTTTCAAAATGCTTCTTGCCAAGGCCCTCAAAGCAATGGTTGAAAATAATTAGAAATACTTGCTTGTTACTCCAATAAAGTACGTAACTTTGCCCCTAATCCTTAAGATTCATTTTGAAATATGCTGTCATTTTGAAATGTGATGATATATGTCCCTGTTGCAATATAATTTTAAGCAACAAGCATAAATGAGAAGACACTAATTGATACAGCTGTCATGTGACGAGGTATTTTATAAAGTTTTTAATTAGCGTCAAAGTATGATGCTAATTGGTGTCTGATTTAATGTACATTTTAATGTGTATGATTCATTCTGTTTTTAGTGGAACTTGTTAGAATGACAAAAGAAGTTGCCTTTGCCTCCCAATCACCGGAAGTAAAGCATAATGTAAACAAATAAATAAATGTGCTGTTCGCATTGGGAGGCATCATGCAATATAGCTCTGTTTGCTGTCAAAGGAAAATGGTTGGTGGGGAGATCAAGGGGTCAGTTAAAGAGTATCTGCTAGCAGAGATTTTTGCTTTGCTTTGCTAAATGGAAGGATCTGCCTAATACTGCGACCCACCTATCTGGAAGTTAAATTCCACACTTAACCTGGTATCAGTGGGGTTCTACTCAACCGGTTTGCCCCCAGACAATTTGATTCCTGGTGCAAACTTACAGAGGACTTCATCCCACAAGATAACTCAAGCATTTTGGATAGTTGGTTTTCCCTTAAGCCCTGTTTGGAAATTAAACATAAGATTTTCCTTCTCTCTACTTTCTTTAAGATTTATCCATTTGATTTGCCATCACATGGTAAAGACTTGTTTTCTCCACTGCCCCTCCTCCATTTTCTTTTTTTTAAAAAAACTTATTTCTAATCTTGAGAGTTTAACTTACAGCCCAAAAGGGTTATTTTTAAGTTGCGGGGGGGGGGGGGGGGTGAGCTTTCTTATATGTTTCTCTCTGCTAGCCTTTTGATAGGCAAAACAAAAGCCTGACAGCACAGTAGGAGTTTCAGAAAGGTAATTGAGGACGCTTCCAGACAGGGCTTAAACCCATGATATAGTGGGTTTAAGACACCTGCTTCATTGTGGGTTTAAGTTCTCAAGCCCATCCCAAAATCCCAGGCTTTCCCAGTTGGGTGTTCCCATCCTACCAACTTCCAAAAGCCTGGATAACCAAGAAGGGCTCCCATCCCCTCCCCACCCACCCTCAAAAGATCTTAAAATAAAGTAAAACTTACTGGGCTGCCATGCTGCCTCTCCGGCAAGTCTCCTAATTTATTTATTTATTTACTTTACTTGTATACTGCAGTTTCTCAGCCTAACAGGCAACTCAACGCGGTTTACAACAAGGATAAGATCAATCAACGATATACAATTTAAAACCATTAGAGCACAATATACAATATTGACACAACAATAACAACACAATGCATCTCATAACTAGAGTCGTGATCCAAATTCGTCATCCATATTTCCATTCCTGTAATCGTCACATTCATTGCACTGATTAACCAAATGCCTGTTCAAACATCCAAGTTTTTAATCTCCTTCGGAACACCATTAGCGAGGGGGCTGATCTTACCTCCATGGGAATGTCGTTCCACAGCCGAGGGGCCACCACAGAAAAGGCCCTGTCTCTCGTCCCCGCCAGCCGCACCTGTGAAGCAGGCGGGATAGAGAGCAGGGCCTCCCCAGAAGATCTTAGGGTCCTGGCGGGCTGATAGGCAGAGATACGTTCGGATAGGTAGCTTGGGCCAGAACCGTTTAGAAATGACACATCAGGAGGCGTGTGTGTGTGTGTGTGTGTGTGATTTCTATGCACCAGGAGGCCTGACATAGTGGTGGCATGGTGGCCCAGTAAGTTTTATTTTGGGTGGGGAGGGGGTGGGAACCCTTCTTGGTTATTCAGGCTTTTGGAAGCCTGAAGAATCAAGATGGGCTGTGGAGTCAGTCCCCACAGCCCCATAACTCATTAGACTTCGGCCTTTCAGAATGGCCCGGGTCTAATGGGCTATCAAATTAGTTTGGGACAATGCAGGGTTTACCTGCTTTGTCCTGAATTAATTTGCTTTACCAGAGACATTGGCCCTGTCTGGAAGCACCCTATGAATATTGAAAGAAGAAGCTTGCTAAGGTTACAGAGACACTAGAAAATGGCCAGGATTTGCATGCTTGCTATTTTCTCCTGAATGTTTTTGAATATCTTGTTTGCTATACCCCTTCAGTCTTAAAATGGTAATGGCGGCAGAAAAGAGACAAGATTGCCCATCTCGACTCCTCCTTCCATGACAAAGACATTGTTTTATTTACTAACGGGCAAGGGGGGATTCCCATCATATGTTAAATGGGGTGTTTTACATATCTCTACACAGGGAATTGAGGAATAAGTCACTTGCCAATTGATTTAGGAATTGAGGGAAAGACCCACACTTTAGAAATGGCAAGATACCTTTACCCCACATATGAAGCTTGTTTTGTGTGAAGGGCACCATCGGTGGCAGTTTCCAAAGTGTGTAGAAAGGCTTATTTAATTGCATGTGATGAAGTCCTGAGACAGCACCTCCAACTTTTACTAACTGCAAAGCTAACTGGGCCTCACTGTCAGTTGCATAACAGAGGGGGGTCATCTGGGCTATTTTTTGAAGTTCTCCCCCAACTTTCTCCCAAATTTGATCACTTCCTGATTTGAGAAAAAGCTCCTTTTGAGCCTAAAGTAGTTGGGAAGTTGTAAACATTGGCAGGATGTGAACATTTCAGCTGTTACGGGAAGTGGACATGCATGGCTATCAAGTTATGATTCTCTTTTGTTTTCAGGGGAAGTTTTCTATCGAAGTAAATACCTCCGTAGCGACACCTATAACTGTAATATTGAGGCAAACAGAATTGTGGTGTCAGAATTTGGAACAATGGCTTACCCGGATCCATGCAAAAACATATTTGCCAAGTAAGTTACTATTACTAATCTCACACTGCCACGAATGTTTTTATATTTTCTGTTTCACTGCCTTGCCAAGATGCTCTAAGAACCTTTCCATATGTGGTATGTTTTCTCAGTGGTAGAGTGTGGATCAACTACGCTTCAGGGCTGATAATGTAGATGTACACTTCTTGAAGTTAACAGGCACCAAAGACCTTTTGGTCTCAAAATTAATCCCCCAAAGTGAGATGCAATTTGCCAAAACGGTATCTAGTATATACTGTTCATGTAAATCAATGGTTCCCAACCTGTGGGCCACAGCCCTTAAAATGAGGTCCAAGGCTCTAGATTATTAAATATAGTTTTCTGTGGGCGAGCAGATGGCAACTACTGGATGGAATATGTTCTGTATCAGAAACTAGAGCTGGTCTATTCAATGCAATTTTCTGAATCAGCAATACAAATAATTAAACCAAATCTATAGTTGACCAAAAACTGATACGTAACCCTTTTGGTACTAATGTTGGAGAGTGGTCTCTAGTCAAGAGGTCCCTGGTCAAGTGGTTCCTGTCAAAGTGGTCCCTGGTTGATTGGTCCTTGGTCAAGTGGCCTCTGGTCAAAGTGGTCCCTGGTCAAATGGCCCCTGGTCAAAGTGGTCCCTGGTCATGTGGTCCCTGTCAAAGTGGTCCCTGGTCAAGTGGTCCTTGGTCATGTGGTCCCTGGTCAAGTGGTCCCTGTTCAAAAAAAGGTTGGGAACTACTGATTTACATCAATATAGATATACTAAAGATGTACTTTTTGCCATATTGTTAATGTCCAATATTATTGTTGTTGTGTGCCTTCAAGTTGTTTCCAACTTATGATATGTTGATACTAAAGTGAACCTTTTGAACGACTTTCCTGGCAAAAACTGTTCAGAGACAGTCTTGCCTTCCTTGAAGCTGAGGGAATGTGACTTGCCCAAGGCCACCCGTGAGTCTCCATGGCTGAGCAGGGATTCAAATCCTGGCCTCCTAGTCCAACCTTGAAGCCCCCAGTGGTGCAATGAGTTAAACCAGGGGTCCCCAAAGTACGGCCCGGGGGCCGGATCCATCCGGCCCCTGGCAGGGGCGGCTGAAGCAATAGCAGCCTGGCTGCTGCTCCTCCTCTCCCGCTCGGGGGCTGGGAAGGAAGAGGGAGGCGGAGGCGCGGGCGGTGTGAGTGCCGGGTCTGAATGGAGGGAGCGAGAAGGCAGGCAAGCAGATCAGGGCCTTCCTGCCCCCCCTCCAGCCCCTGGATGCTCCATCTCCACCTGTAGAGCTCCAGGGTGTATGAGGCTGGTGCACCATGGCTGGGGCTGCAAGGTTGGCAGGCAGCGGGAGGTACATCTGTCTCTTTTCTCCACGCTCCTAGCCAGCCACTCTCCTCTTGCTGCTCCTATTGCCCCCGGACGGGAGACGGAGATGGAGCATCTGGGGGCTGGGGGGTGGGGGCAGGAAGGCCCCGATCTGCTTGCCTGCCTGCCTGCCTTTCATCCTTCCTTCCCTCCTTTTGCCTTTCTTTCCCCTTTCCTTCCTTCCTTATATCCTTCTCTCCTTCCATCCTTCCTTCTTTCTGCCTTGATCCCTCCCCCCCCTTCCCCTTTCCTGGCTTTTCCATTCCTTCCTTCTTTCCTTCGGCACTTGGCCGCTCCCTCCCTCCATTCAGATTCAGCTCCGCCTCCTCATCCTCGCCCTCAGCAGCAGCAGCAGCAGGAGGGCCAAGGGGCCACACCAAGGCCAGTATTCCATTTGCAGCATATCAGGATTTTGTGCCAAATTTGGTAAAGACCCATCATTGTTTGGGTTCACAGTGCTCTCTGGATGTAGGTAAACCACAACTCCAAAACTCAAGTCCAATGCCCTTCAGTTTACTTCAGGAGACTGTTGTTGTTGTTGTTATTGCTCCTGCAGTAATTCTATCTTCCTACCTGGCAGAAGGAAGGGGCTGGACTAGATGACCTTTGGGGGTCCCTTCCAATTGTATGAGTCTAATAATAATAATAATAATAATAATAATATACTAATGCTATCTTCCTGCCTGGCAGAAAGAAGGGGCTGGACTAAATGGCCTTTGGGGGTCCCTTCCAACTGAGTTTAATAATAATAATAATAATAATAATAATAATAATAATAATAATGTCTCTCTCTCCCCCCCTCCAGTATGTTCTGTTGTTCATGGGAGTTCTGTATGCCAAGTTTGGTTCAGATCCATTTTGGAGGAGCTCAGAATGCTCTTTGATGGCTGATGAACTCTAAATCCTCAGAACTGCAATTCCCAAATGTCAGGGTCTCTTTTCCCTATTCAGCTGTGAATGTGATTTGATAGCTTTCCATTGAATGTTTAAAGCAGGCATGGGCCGGCTTGGGCCCTCCTTGTGTTTTGGACTTCAGCTCCCACTACTGGCTGTTAGGAATTGTGGGAGTTGAAGTCCAAAACACAAGGAGGGCCAAACTGCCCCATGCCTGCTTTAAAGAATAGTAATAATGTTTAATTCTATTGTAATGTTTCATATATTTGTAGATTTAAAATTGTATTGAAGTGTAAGCTGTTTTGGCCCCTTCCACACAGCTGTATAAAATCCACACTTAACTGGCTTACATGGACTCTGATAATGCAGTTCAAAGCAGATATTGTGGATTATCTGCTTGATATTCTGGGTTATATGGCTGTTTGGAAGGGCCCTTTCAGACAGGCCCTATATCCCAGGATCTGATCCTAGGTTTTCTGTTTATCCCAGATTATTTGGCAGTGCAGACTCATATAATCCAGTTTAAAGCAGAAAACCTGGGATCAGATCCTGAGATATAGGGCGTCTGGAAGAGCCCACAGTCTCCTTGTGGAGACAAAAAGTGGTGTATAAATAAACGTAATATTAAATTGTAGAACAGAAATCTGTTCCTGGTTTGAAAGTGTTATTTTCTGTTTAATTGTGCGGCCCTTACTTTGAAAGTAGTAGTTCTCATCCAGAAACTGTGTGGCTGCCACAAACTATTGGCCAAAAAGTTTGGACAATTGGCTGATCAGCAAACATATTCATGGGTTCCTGCTGTTATAGTAAACCTGTTACCCATGCTACGACATGCTTGAAGCCAAATTTTCATTTATTTGTAATTAGAAATAAATGTTTCACAATATATAAAACAAATGTTTCACAATATTCCCGTGTAAACTATAGTCCGGCCCTCCAACAGTCTGAGGGACAGTGAACTGGCCCCCGGTTCAAAAAGTTTGAGGACCCCTGGGTTAAACCGTTGTGCCGGCAGGACTGAAGACCCATAGGTCGGAGGTTCGAATCCGGCAAGAGTGCAGATGAACTCCCTCTGTCAGCTCTGGCTCTTCATGCAGGGACATGAGAGGGGTCTCCTACAAGAATGGTAAAACATCAAAACATCCAGGTGTCCCCTGGGCAATATCCTTGCAGATGGCCCATTCTCTCACACCCGAAGAAACTTGCAGTTTCTCAAGTCGCTCCTAACATGAAAAAAAAGTCCAGCCCTCAAACCACTGAACCACACTAGCTCCTATTAGTACCAATAATGTACAAATAGATGGAGTATTGTTGAATTTATACAACTGGTACTCCTCAATATCCATGTGTTGCTTACTTTCCTATATTCATTGTTATGAGTAGTGAAACATAGGTTTGAAAGTCCAGCCTCGAAAATGTAACCTGAAGTTACCCATAATGTCGAAACACACTTATAACCCTCCAATAACAAACTGTACAAACAACTCAGACGTATCTTATCTGCCAAATAGGCTCCGTTTAAATGTGGTGTCTCAGCACCTGATGATTGCAGTCTGGCTGTTATGTGAATAGCACTATGTAACACGATTTTTGTTCCTGGGTTATAAATTGTTTCTATCATAAAACATGGAAAAAAGTTGATTATACTACAAAAACTTTGTTTTTGTGGGACATCCTGCAGCACATTTTGCTATAGTGCATTAATTATTAATACTAATACTGAAGGCATTAATTATTAATACTACTACTAATAATATGATATTATAATTATATATTTATATTAAATGTAATATTACTAATAATATTACAATATAATGTTATAGTTCAATGTAATATATAATATTAATATTGTGCTATGGTAATAATATAATATATTGCATTTACTTTTTACTTGTAAGCCGCTCTGAGTCCCCTTCGGGGTGAGAAGGGCAGCATATAAATGCCGTAAACAAACAAACAAACAAACAAATAAATAAATAGTTTTTCAATAAATAGCTCATAGAGTCACAGTGAATTCAACATAATTTGTGGAAGCCACAAAAACAAAGTTTATGGAGTATTATAACTATTTTCAAAGTAAGTATTGCACAATGAAAAAGGAAATAACACTTTCAAACCAGGAACAAAAAAAAATTCGAATGTTGTTACATAGTGTAATCTATCACACAGCAAGTGTTGTGCCATCAAATGACATACATCTTTGGGTGAATTGTTTCCTCTTGAGCTTGTTTCTCAGTTCTTCAAACTGTACCCTGGAAGGAAAGATTATCCCTGTAGTACAATTTCCTGTCTTCAAATCACAGGGCCTTCTGCTATCTGTCCCACACAATCCCTGAGTTCACAGACAACTGCCTCATCAACATAATGAGAAATGGGGAAGACTTCTACGCTACAAGTGAGGTCAACTTCATTAGGAAGATCAACCCACAAACCCTGGAAACACTGGAAAAGGTAAGCATGGATGACCAAAATTTAGAATCACCTCTCATTTGTGAAAGAGAGAAATCTTCTGATGCTATGATGTGAAGTTTCATTACTGGAATCCAAAAAAATACCAGTATCTTTTACCAGCATCAGAATGAAAAAAAATGGTAAAGGAAGAATGAAGAGACATAGACCTTCAGCATCTTTTTTCATCAACATGTCTGCAGTAAAGTCCAATAAAGCTTGAAACTAGCTGAATCTGCCTGCTTACAACAGGCAAGGTAAACAGCAGATGCCTCTCGAGCATCTAGAAGCTCTCTAGGTGTTTTGGACTTCAACTCCCACAATTCCTGACCTCAGGCCCTTTCTTTTCCCCCTCAGCCACTTGTTATTAGCAATGCTTCTTAAGGCCCATTCAACCTCACTCCTCAGGATGTCTGGTTCTAATTCACTCACCACATCATCAAAGCTATCCTCGATGTTATTATCTTTCCTATACAGGTCTTCTTTGTAGTCTTGCCAACCTTGTGCTGGCTGATCTCTTCAGCTTCTGTTAGGTCCTTGCCGTCTTTGTTTTTGTTTACTTAGTGAAAGATTACATGTCCAAATTGTTTCATTTTATAAGTGCTTATTGTTAGTTTTGTATAAAAGTTTTGCTGGCCTATGTTGCCATAAAGTTTCTGTAGGGCACAAAACTATCCATATTCTTTCCATGTGTTTTCTTCCTCTTGTGCACATTTTGCCCCAAAGGCTGATGGATCTGGAGGGATTCTTAAAGTGTCCTGCCTTGTTGGCAGATGATTCTTTTGGGAACGACTGAAAGGCCTTTTCATAATGTAGTGCTTTATTGACTTATCCTTTGCCATTTTAATATATTCACATTACTATATTCACATTCATATATATTTAAATCTATAATTTTAATAGCATTTTAATCATTATTTTTATATGCTCATACTGCTGTCTTTGCATGCAGTTTTTTCTATATTTGTTTTAATTTTTATAAGCAGTATTTGAGTCATACTTCAGAAGAAAGACAGGATATGAATGGGTTGATGGGAGCAACAACAACAACAACACTATGTAACACAAATTTTGTTCCAGGGTTATAAATATAATTTCGTAATTGTTCTATCATAAAAACATAGAAAACGTTCATTAAATTGGGTTGTTGTAGTTTTTTCGGGCTATATGGCCATGTTCTAGAGGCATTCTAGTTCATTAAATTTCAAAAACTTGTTTCAGTGGGGGGGAGGGGGGCACACAACATCCTGCAGCATATTATGCTCTAGTTTTTCAATGAATATCTCATCGAACCTTGTCCAATTCCACCTAGTTTGCGACATCCACAAAAACAGGGTTTCTGGAATATAACTACTTTCAAAGTAACTGTCACACAATTAAATAGGAAATAACACTTTCAAACCAGGAACAGAAATTTTGTTACGTAGTGTCATAATGCAGTTTTAAAATGTTTGCGATCATCCTGTGTTCTGTGTCAACGTAGGTTGACTACACAAAGTATGTAGCCATCAACCTGGCAACATCCCATCCCCATTACGACAGTGCTGGAAATGTTCTTAACATGGGGACCTCCATTGTGGACAAGGGAAAGACAAAATATGTGATCTTCAAGATACCTTCTACAGTGCCAGGTAGGGTTCCCGAAAGCTCCTTCTTTGGAGGTTTTTAAACAGGGGCTGGATGGCCATCTGCCAGGGGTACTTTGTGCTTTCCTACATGACAGGGGTTTGGATTGGATGACCCATGCAGTCTCCAATAGGATGTCAGCCACATATACCATATTGGGTCTTTGATATCCACTGGGTTTTGGTTCCAGGACACCACCTAAAACCAGGAACATTATAGATGTGTTGGTCTCTAACTCCCATTGGTCACACTGACTGAGGGGATGATGGGACCTTCTATGATTGCTAGTTGATCAAATTGAGAAGACTGGTGACGAAAAGTGAAACCCAATACTGCAGAAAACAACAACAACAACAACAACAATAATAATATACTTTATTATTTACATTCTGCTCTATCTCCCCGAGGGGACTCAGAGCGGTCTACAGTATACACATATATAGGCAAACATTCAACGCCTTTTGTACAGTGAACAATGACATACAATACACAAACAAAGGCAAAGATTTCCCTTTCCATCTCTGGCATCTGGAGGCAATGCTTAACTCTGGCCATGAGGAGGTGCTCTTGTTCTATTTTCTGTGCCAAGGAGCTTGAGATCCGTCGGCCCTCCTGGTCGTGTTTTGCCAGCATAACTGCAGGGTGCCTTTTTCCTTCCCGATGAGGTGGTACCTATTGATCTACTCACATTATATGTTTTTGAACTGCTAACAGATGTGTTTCCCCCCCTTTTTTAATGTAGTCAGTGAAAAGAAGAAAAAGAAGTCTTGCCTGAAACACCTAGAAGTGCTGTGTGCCATCCCCTCCCGCTCTCTCTTGCATCCCAGCTATTATCACAGCTTTGGCATGTCCGAAAACTATATCATCTTCGTGGAACAGCCATTCAAGCTGGATATACTCAAGATGGCAACTGCCTATATCAGAGGGGTGAACTGGGCCTCTTGCCTCACCTTCCATAAGGATGACAAGGTAAATAGACCGCCTTTTTTGTATGTGGAATGACCCAGTACTGAATTTTTTCCTGCTGCCTATAGTATTTGCTTCTTATTGAGTCGTGGTGGCACAATGGGTTAAACCCTTGTGCTGGCTGAATTGCGGACCTGAAGACCTGAAGGTTGGCGGTTCAGATCCATGAGACGGGGTGAGCTCCCATCTGCCAGCCCCAGCTTCCCATGCGGGGACATGAGAGAAACCTCCCACAGGATGGTAACACATCCAGGTGTCCCCTGGACAACGTCCTTGCAAACGGCCAATTCTCTCACACCAGAAGTGGCTCCAATGTGCTTCTGCCACGATAAAAAAAAATCTGCTATTAGCACATCCATTTCCAATGAAGCCTTATGTGCAATAAACTTCAGTGGTATGTGACAGCTCCATGTCTTATCAACCTAGTCTTTGGACACACGCAGTGTCTGAAACAGGGAAATGCAATTTTACTATCCATACAAAGCAGTGGTTTCCAACCTGTGGACTGTGGGCCACTGGTGGGTCGCGAGACCTAAAATAAACATGGATCTAGATTATTAAGGAGTAGTGTATAAGTATTATTATTATTATTATTATTATTTCCTAACCAATAGTTGTTTTTTTACCCATTCTCCAGACCTGGATCCACCTCATCGACAGGAGAACAAAAAAAGTCATATCCACCAAATATTACACAGACGCCATGGTCCTCTTCCACCATGTGAATGCCTATGAGGAAGATGACCATGTAGTTGTGGACATCATCTGCTATACAGACAACAGCTTGTACCAGATGTTCTATTTGAAGAACTTAGACAGTCAGTTTGAGAGCAATGTGAGACTCACCGCCATCCCGTCCTGCAAGAGGTTTGTGCTTCCTCTGCAATGTGACCAGGTAACTCTAAAATGGGGTCTTCTGGTACTGCCCTGAGCAGCTGTTGTAATTTTGCAGTTGTTATATGCCTTTAGGTTGACTTAACTCAATGTGTCCCTATTGTAGGGTTCTCTGGGCAACATTTCAGAGTGTCGCCCCAAAATAATTTTTTCGCATCTTGTTGAGAAGTTACATACCAATGTATTGAGATTGAATTTCAAGTCCCTTATGGAAGAGTATCTTTCCTGAAAAACGTTCCTATAATAAGCATTCCTGGAAACGCACCAGTTCCAGCAATTCATGTGTGTGTGTGTGTGTGTGTGTGAGAGAGAGAGTATATATGTATGTGTGTGTGTGTATATATGTGTGTGTGTATAGAGAGAGAGAGAGAGAGAGAGAGTAGAGTCTCGATTATCCAACCTCCGCCTATCCGACATTCCATCTTATCTAGTGCTCTCTCCTCCCTCCTTCCCTCTCTGATATCCACACTCCTCTTCTGCTTCTGGATTCTTTCTGCTGGGCCACTCTACCCCCAAGGCATTGCCTTGCCTTAATCCTTTGAGACCCTGCGGTTAGTATTCTAGGTGTCTAGTGTCACATCAGATGAGTAAAAGTAGGATGTTATCTGATGTTTTAGTTTATCCGATATTCTGCCCATTTATGTCGGATAAACAAGAGTCTACTGTATGTATATATATGTGTGTGTGTGTGATGTCTTTTATTAAAGGAAAAGGGATGCTGTTCCTTGCTAATTGTTTTTGAAGATCCATGACATTAAAACCATGTAAAATCTTATGTCAAAACCTAAGGGACAAATTTAGTTCCCCAATCACTGTTTTGTTTTCAGCAATTGTTTTCATTATATTACGTAACACGATTTTTGTTCCTGGGTTATAAATGTCATTTCCTTATCATAAAAGCATGGAAAATATTTATTAAACAGCCAAAACTTTGTTTCTGTGGGAGGGGACATCCTGCAGCACATTTTGCTATTGTTTTTCAATGACTATCTCATCGAGCCTCAACCAATGCAACATAGTTTGTGGCAGCCACAAAAACAAAGTGATATATGACAATTATTTTCAAAGTAAGTACTGCACAATAAAACAGGAATAACACTTTCAAACCAGGAATATATTTTTTCCCAAATTTTGTTATATACTGTTATTGAAAAAGGCTTGATATTTTTTTGTGTTGCCAAAGACCTTCTGCCATCTCATCATCTTGTTTCCCACATACGGACTAAACAAAGAGAAGTCCTGTTGTTACCTCACTCATGTGCACATGATTCCTTTGTTTCAAACAGGGAAGCGCTATCAGAAATGTATTGCCTTGGAAGCAACTCTGAAATGGCATGGTTGTTTTGTAGGAAGGACTCCTTCTGCCCTGCCCATCAACCTGTCTGACGGGTTTCGGCCTACCGCATGGCTGAGACATTGTTCCTTGCTATGCCTTTGAAACAGAGATACTCTGAAGGCATGAAAACAAAGATGTGATTGCACCATATGTCTCCTCATCCTCATGTTTTCATCCTTCCAGCCCTACATTCTAAGAATTTTGGAGCATAATTGATTTCACCCATTTAGAACAGTGTAAAAGACACTAAAAATACAAATGTGGCACACTAAGGCAAGGGATTGTAATCAGTTGAAATAGTTGAAGACAATGTAAAGCTATGTACATGTAGAGACTGAATAAAGACACCAAGTTATTATTATTATTATTATTATTATTATTATTATAAGTTTTAACTTGGTCCCACAATGAAGCCAATGTCGGCACCAGGCGGGCTTCTAAGGGAAGCGCATGGCACTGCCTGGGTGCCACAACAAAGACATTCTCCCACATTCTTCCACTGAAAATTTCTCTGTATTTACTGGACCCTCTGACTCTAACCCTCTGACTCTAAAACACCACACATTGAGTAGGAAAACAATCCTTTTTTTATTGAAGATAAGTAAAAACAGCAAGGTCAAAATATGCTTTAAGAAAATAGATAAGTCCAACTAGGTAGAAAGATAAGCAGGAACAAAGTATTCCAAGGTAGGGTTCAGCAAAGTTCAAAAGCAAAATCCAGACTTTTGTAATAACATCCAAAGAACCAGGAAAACATTAATCCACAGCATGAGTATATAATCACAAGAGACCAAGAGTCCAACCATAAACAAGAAATCCTTAACATGAATCTTCCAAGCAAGACTTCCATGGGACAAGAACAAGGACTTAGCAGGATTCTGAAACGATGCTTCATCTGACTATATTTTCCATGGCGGGAACTTTATATCCCTCCGTTAGGCTATTCCAAGCACCCAGAAACTGGTTTCGTTTTGCTTGATAGCCTCTCACCCTTGTCTCTCGAATCCTGGCAGAATGGTGAAGGCCTTGGCCGAGCTGTCTGTTTTGGCTAATTTCCAGCCGTCTGTCTATATCAGTGGTTCTCAACCTGGGGTCCCCAGCTGCTTTTGACCTTCAACTCCCAGAAATCCTAACAGCTGGTCAACTGGCTGGGATTTCTGGGTTGTAGGCCAAAAACATCTGGGGACCCCAGGTTGAGAACCACTGGTTTATGTGCTTATTATCTATCTGCTCATTAGTTTCTCCAGGTGCCAAGTTGTTTTCAAACCCAAATTCCTAGGAGCTTTCTGGTTCACGGAGTAAACTATCATTCCTATACCCTGTAGGAACATTCCCTTGGGCAACTACATTTTGAACCAGTGTCCCTATGTCATTCTCTGCATTAATATTGTGCTGTCGCACGCTGGGCCTGTACATTAGACTGTACACAGGACATAAATTCTCTGTGCCCAACGGGACGCCGGGGCTGCCTCAGAATAAAGGCCCTTAGATTCCCCCAAACAGAGTCTTTAGAATGCTTAAAGTAAGTCCAACAAAGTTCTTTTATTAAGGAACAAACAGGAACAAACAGGTACTTTAACGGTTTTCTTTACAGTCTATAAGCTCTTTCAATCTTGTCCACTAGGAACAGGCACTGTCTTCTTAACTGTAACTAACCGATGGGGAAATCCTAGCTTCTAATCTGGGCAGTCTGTACTTGCCTCTGTTGACGTGGAGCCCCTGCACCCGGTACCAACTGCGTCTGGCTTCCGCGAGTGACCCTTGCCTCAACAGAGCTTTGTAGACCTCCAGGGAAAAAGAAGGAGTTCAGGTTGCTGTAATGGCCGGCTGGAGTTCCTCAGCCAAGCTGTGGCTGTATGTCTCCTGGCCAAGCCGTAGGGCTGTATAACCCCGGCCAAGCTGTAAAAGACGAAGCTTTTCTACAGGAGCCACTTCGTTCTATGTCCTGTGTGAAAGGCTTCTCTGTGAGAACTAACTCAAAATGGCTTTTTTCCCTCCAAAACTCAACAAGGGGCGGGATCAGGGAACCTAACTATAACTGGCAGGTGGCTTACCCTATAAATGCAAATTATAACAGGAAACCCCCTGCTGCAAAATCCCAAGCATGGGATTGCACACAAACATTTAAACACAGCAAATACATCTGGAGCTCCTGGAACAGCTGTTCCAGAACACTCCTGGCCTAGATTTCTCAATGATGAGAAATCTACACTATAATAAACGGACCAAAACATCGTGAGTCAAATTCTTATACTTTAGAAACATAGCATTTAAAGTCTTTCTATACAAACCAATCATACGTTCCCACACACCCCCCATGTGAGACGCATGCAGTACATTAAACAATCATGAAACCTTTTCTGTACTCAAATACCTATTGACACTGGGGTCCTATCTGGGGGCACTTTTAACTTAGGGATGGTGGCATCAGATGGAGCAATCTCGGCCCTGGCCCTAACAAAACCCAAAGAGCAAGAACTAGAGCCTTTTTGTCTGGCATAAGCCACAGCTGTGATAGCTTTCTCCAAAGCGTCGCAAAAGACATGGAGTTCGGTGTGCAAGCTCTGTAAAGGGCTCCTGGCCGTGAGTTGGCGTGGGATGCTCAGATGGTGTAAATCTTGAGCCTGAACGATTTGCTGTTTGGTCTTGGGATCACGCTGTATCTTGCGTCTCAAAGACGGCAGTCTCTTCTTTGCTACCTGTCTGTTGGGAGGCAGGGTAGGCCGGTCTGCTTTGAAGGGCAAAGGGGCGATCCAATTCCCTTCCTCGCTGAGAGTGACCTCGGAGTTCATGATGTTCAGGAACTCTTGTTCATCTCGGGAGAGCGCAGTGTTCTCGTCGTCCTGGGATACATCGCAGATGGATGAAAACTCAGATGAAACTCCTTGGCAGCAAACAGAAATGTGGCTGAGGCAACTCTGCATGAGGGTGACTCTGCCACAGCTGAGGGTGTTTGGCTGATCTGGACACAGAGAAGATGGAGGATGCATTTTGTCGACACATACAGGTCCCTGTATGGTCCATCCTAATGGAGTCTTCTGTGCCAAAGGTGCACCAGGAGGACCTCTCTTTTCAGCTCGGATGCTCATCAAGCTGGGGCAGTTGGATCCAATGAGCAGGACTATGTCGATACCCGGCTCAAAGGGTGGAATGAGGTCCTGTAGTCCTTTTAGGTGGGGATGCGCTTGCATCATCTCTCTGGTAGCAATCTGGTCCTTATTGCGTGGGATGGACGCACACTCAATAAGGTCAGGTAACTCAAAACAAATGTCTTTGCCACATGGCGAAATGATAAATCCAGACGCAACGCGGCCCTGTCTTCGTTGTTTGCCTGTACAAGTGGAAATACAATAGTCAATAGTCTTTGCCTGCCCCTTAAAGATTTTGAAGAAGTCAGGGGTGGCCAGGGAACCGTCGCTTTGGTTGTCAAGGGCCACGTACATTTTCTTCTTCATCCAAGGCTTGCTGGCAGGAAAAACCTCTGCCAAACAAATGGGGTGGCAAATCCTAGTCTTCTTTGGGCTGCCGCACAGCTGTGTGCAGGCCACAGAGGGTGCCTCAGTGCCCGATGAAGGTCCAGCTGAATCTTCTTGGGAGCGTTGACTGGTGGCCCCGCTCTTGATCTTGGAGGGCACGAAATCCTTGTCATGCATGGCTGAGCAATGCTTTTCGGATTGGCACACCTCACACTTCACCTTTTCTTTGCATGACTTTGACTGGTGGGGAGTTGCACCGCAGCACCTGAAGCAAATCCTGGAGCTTTTGAGGATCTTGACCTTGTCTCCGTGAGGCTTCTTGGCAAACTCCCTGCAGTCGGCCAAACTGTGGGGCTTTGCATGCAGTGGGCACAAGACATCCTCGGGGTCAGCTGGAGATGAGTTGGTCTCCGTGTACTTGACGGTGATGTTTCTTTTGGTGCCACTGTCTGCAGGTTTCTTAGGGTCTTTGATGGGCCTGTCCATCCTTGGGGTCCCATAAAGAGTTGGAAATCCCGTCTGTGGGTCGTTGAGTTGCATGGCTGCATTTGTAACAAAGTCCACAAGATGGGTGAACGGTGGGTAGACCTGATGGTTGGCCTGTTTGAATCTGAAGACTTCTTTGCCCCACTCTTCTTGTAAGGAGAATGGCAGCTTCTGGATGATGGCAGTTTGGGACAGGTGTTGGTCCAGGCAGGCAAACCCTGGAAGCTGTGGGTTTCCCTTGGCAGACTGAAGCTCAATCAATAAGTCTGACAAGTCCCAAAGCTGTTCAAAGTCTTTTGGTTTGAGCACTGGGAACTGATGAAGTCTGTCCATCAGCGAGGCTTCAATTTGGGTGCTGGACCCGTAGCGCTGGTCAAGCCTTCTCCATGCAGTGTCCAAAGCTCTATCTGGTTGGTCGATGAGAGCCGAGAAAATCCTTCTCACCTGCTGAGCCGATACTGGACCAAGCCAGGCGATCAAAAGAGTCAATTGTTCCTCAGAGGAGAGTCTTAAACTCTGAATGGCTCGCTGAAAAGTCTTTTTCCAAAGTAGGAAATCTTCTGGCCGGTCAGAGAATTTCTCCACACCTTTGTCCCTCAGATCTTTTCTTGGGTTCCTAAACAAAGACTCAAGCTGCAACTGAGGAGTCTGAAGGAACGGAAGGGGTGTTTGGTCAGGGGTAAAGGTGAAGTTCTTCTGAAATGTCGAAGGTCCATTCCAAGGAACACCTGTGGCCTCAGGAATGGGCGACACTCTGATTTCTGGGCTAGGCTTTGGTACCTGAGTTGATGGCTGTGGGCTCCTGGCCCTGAATTGCTCGACCAGCCTGTGTGGCGCGATGTCACTGTCCGCATGCACCAGGTTGCCATCTTGGAAACCAACGTGGGCTGGCAGAAGAGGCGTGGTTGGAGGTGTTGGCAAACGGTTGACATTTTCTTGAGACAATTCTCCTTGCAGCGCCTTTGCCAAGATGTTGGCACGGACCCTCTTCTGTGCTGCCTCCTGCTGGTTGCGCGACAACTTTAGCTTCGCCTCTAACTCGGCTTGCGCCTGCTTCTGCTTCGTCTCTAACTCTAGTTGAGCCCGCTCGAAGTTCAGGCCTAGGTCTGCCGCTGCTGCCTCAGCTTCAGCTTCAAGAATTTTTTGCTGCAATTCCATCCGCTTGGCTTCTTTGTTGTAAAGGGCAGCCATCGATGAGGAGCTGCTTCTGGAGACAGACGATCCTGACGTGGAGCCATGTCTGCTGCTATGCTTCCTGCTGGTGTGGCTGTGCTTGCTTTGGCCAGAAGCACCTCCCTGACTGCTCTGCACACTTAAAGCCTTTGGGGAATGCTTAAGCGGCTCTGGGATCACGCTGCCAACGGGCGAAGCTTGACCATCTTTGTCCCTTCTGGGGGAGGGATTAAAGTCAGCTGCATAAAACAAATGAGCATAGCTAGCCTCCCTAGTCTTAACACGGTTCAAAAACTGGATTGCCCTACAATCTGCATCCTGGTTGTTTATTCTACTAAGCAACTGAGTGATGTCATCAACTAAAACTCTCCTCTTATTAATCAAAACCTTAAGCTCTGCCTCAATGTCCTGGGATTTCTCCAAATCCTCAGAACGCTGGCTGTCGAGGTCAACAATAGAAAGCCATACACTTTCAAGCTTATCTGTAAGCAAAGATTCCTGCTGTAAAAGCGCATATAAGGCTTTGTGCGATGGGTGTCTAGAACCCTGGGAACGGAGGCTATAAGCTTTACCTTCAGACTTTGGGGAACCTGAGATGCCAGCCATGACAGCAAATTGCCCACACAGTATAGAAATGCAATCACAATAACAAATAATGTCAGTATAGTAATAATCCAGTCAATAGAGCAGTGCAATATGTCAATGCAATTACAGAGCAGTCAGTGTAAGAATGCAGATATAACAGATAAAACAAGCAATATATCAAAGCAATAATGCGCACACACAAATGGCTTATCACTTTAAAGCAATGTAGTTAGGACAGAGCAAGCAATTCAATCAATGCAGTTGCAAACACACTCAAAACCTTATAACTTTAAAGCAGAGAATAAACACAGCAGATGCAATAATTCAGATGCACATTGAACTCTTGCTGAAAGGCTGCAAAAAGCCAAAGGCGATTGCAAAAAACCCTTTCCAGGAATCTGGAAGCCAAGCACCAAAGGCTTCTGCAGAGCTGAGCTTCAAAAAGGGCGGGAAAAGCTTGCTCCTGCTGGAAACTGTAGCAGGACCTAGCAGAGCTTGCTATGTAGATACTTTAGAAAGGACGAGAAGAATGTTGCAATTCCATGCAGACCTGCAATGCAAAAGCTGGAGGAGAAATGTAGCAACTTGCAAACTGAGTAGATCTTTAAAATGGTGGGATGAGAGCTGAAGCAAAGAAGGAGGCTGCCAGCCCCTCCCTTCTGGTCTTCCAAAATGGCCGAAAATGAAGAGACGCAGACAGATGGGCTCCTCTTCAAGATGGCCGAAACTCCTCAGACACACAGATGGATGGATCCAGGTAATGAAGACTTGAAATGGCTTGTACAGGCTTCTTAAACACTGTTCTGTAGCTGTAAAGTCTTTTTCTCTATTCCCGGGTGGCAGAAGCCACCAGCTCCGTCTTTTACTGTGCTGTCGCACGCTGGGCCTGTACATTAGACTGTACACAGGACATAAATTCTCTGTGCCCAACGGGACGCCGGGGCTGCCTCAGAATAAAGGCCCTTAGATTCCCCCAAACAGAGTCTTTAGAATGCTTAAAGTAAGTCCAACAAAGTTCTTTTATTAAGGAACAAACAGGAACAAACAGGTACTTTAACGGTTTTCTTTACAGTCTATAAGCTCTTTCAATCTTGTCCACTAGGAACAGGCACTGTCTTCTTAACTGTAACTAACCGATGGGGAAATCCTAGCTTCTAATCTGGGCAGTCTGTACTTGCCTCTGTTGACGTGGAGCCCCTGCACCCGGTACCAACTGCGTCTGGCTTCCGCGAGTGACCCTTGCCTCAACAGAGCTTTGTAGACCTCCAGGGAAAAAGAAGGAGTTCAGGTTGCTGTAATGGCCGGCTGGAGTTCCTCAGCCAAGCTGTGGCTGTATGTCTCCTGGCCAAGCCGTAGGGCTGTATAACCCCGGCCAAGCTGTAAAAGACGAAGCTTTTCTACAGGAGCCACTTCGTTCTATGTCCTGTGTGAAAGGCTTCTCTGTGAGAACTAACTCAAAATGGCTTTTTTCCCTCCAAAACTCAACAAGGGGCGGGATCAGGGAACCTAACTATAACTGGCAGGTGGCTTACCCTATAAATGCAAATTATAACAGGAAACCCCCTGCTGCAAAATCCCAAGCATGGGATTGCACACAAACATTTAAACACAGCAAATACATCTGGAGCTCCTGGAACAGCTGTTCCAGAACAAATATCATTGACCAGACCATCGCCATCTTGACCCTCAGTGACATCATTCCCCACATCTAAAGCACCTTGATCTTGAAACACAATCATAGGCTGAACTCCAACAGTACTAATGGATGGAGTATTGTTGAATTTATACAACTGGTACTCCTCAATATCCATTATTTGCTTACTTTCCTACATTTATTGTTATGAGTAGTGAAACATATGTTTGAAAGTCCAGCCTCGGAAATGTAACCTTGCAAATTACCCATATTTCCTCTGTCAGAGGATAAAGCCATAAGCCCTGGGCATCTTGCACTATATTACTCAAGTTGGCCTGCTGCCTTCAGGCCTGGTGCAGAATGCTGTTTCATCATCAGTGTTGACGAAAGAGCCAGCACTTAGGGCTCTTTCACATCAGACAATTACACAGCTGTGATGCCACATTAATTGCCATGTTTCCATGTTGGCATCTTGGGATTAGTAGTCTGGTGAGGCACTAGAACAGAGCTTTCCAAATTGCATATAACAACACATTAGTGTATTGGCTGCGGTGTGGAGGTGTGCTGCGGCAACATAACAAAAATCTTGGAAATCTATTATATTAAGAATCATATTTTTTTTAAAAATATCAATGAAAGGTTTCCATGAAATCCGCTGTGTCCCCATGCATCTTGTTATTACAATTTATGTGGGTGTCTATATCACTTAAAAGGGCTTGGTTTAACATCTGAATTCCCCGTGAAACTGAATTACTGTGTTGCAAAATGATGCAAGTCTAAAACGTGTGTCACTAACATGAAATGTTTGGAAACCTCTGCACTAGAGCTCTCTGGTTGAGAAGTATAAATACTTCCCCATAAACCACAGGCATTTTGAATTGTTCTTCTGGGATGCTTTACATATTCACCCTTCTTGAATAAGACTGGACAAAAATAGGCATATTCTTCTGCATTTAGGTTAACTGTTGTGTCTTAGGCATGACTAGTAATATTAAAATCCAGTCATCCGATATCTCCATCAGCATAAAGTTTGTTCCAATCGTAGCCGGGTCATTTTACATTCAGAATGTCATTAATCATAAAATGTTTTCGGATGTAAGTGGGATGTTTGTAACCCGGGAACTGTCTGTATCTATGTTTTAGGATTCAGAGGTAGGCTCAAATTTGGTCAAGCTTCCATCAACCACTGCAACTGCCCTGAAGGAAAAAGATGGTAGCATCTGTTGCCAACCTGAGATATTGTGTGAAGGTGAGAGACCATTATAAGAAGTGGGGAATGGTTTTTTTTTCAATATCATATTTTGTCTGAAATGTCACAATTTCAAGATGCAGAGTAACAAATATATTAGTGCTTGCAGATCTATCTTATGAGGAGAGAAATAAGAATGTTGTTATGTGTGTTCCTGCCACAAAGGCTTGGCATACGGTTTCCCAGAACTCTGGCCGCATTTCATTTTTCTCAGTTTGTATGGGTTACTGTTTATTACATTATTATATTAGAATCATAGAATCATAGAATCAAAGAGTTGGAAGAGACCTCATGGGCCATCCAGTCCAACCCCCTGCCAAGAAGCAGGAATATTGCATTCAAATCACCCCTGACAAATGGCCATCCAGCCTCTGCTTAAAAGCTTCCAAAGAAGGAGCCTCCACCACACTCCGGGGCAGAGAGTTCCACTGCTGAACGGCTCTCACAGTCAGGAAGTTCTTCCTAATGTTCAGAACTTCCTGAACATATTAACTCCTTTCCTTCCTTCCAAGGATATCATGTATCAGCATTACACAAAATATCAGTCTATGGACAAGTGCCAATTTACAGGTGTAAGTTACTGGTCCATGGCAAATTTCTGGGCGGGAAAGGAAGATAGGGAGGGAGAAAGAGAGGGAGGGAGAGAGGGAGGAAGAAAGAGAAGGCGGAAAAAAGGAAGAGAAGGAGCTAGGAAGACAGGAAGGGAGGGAGGGAGGGGAAGAGAGGGTGGGAGGAAGAGAAGGAGAAAGAGAGGGAGGGAGAAAGGCAGTGAGGAAGAGAGCGAGGAAGAAAGGAAGAGAAGGAGGAAGGAAAGAAGAGAGGAAGGAAAAGGGGAGGGAGGGAGGAAAGAAGAGAGGGGGAGGAAGGAAGAGTGGTAGGAAGGGAGGGAGGGAGGGAGGAGGAAGGGAGGGAGGGAGGAAGAGAGGGAAGGGAGGGAGGTAGGAAGGAGGGAAGAAAGGAATGAAGGAGGAGGAAGGAAGGAAGGAAGAGAAGGAGAGAGGGAGGAAGAGAGGAAGGAAGGGGGGAAAGAAGGAAGGGGGAGGAAGGAAGAAAGGAAGAGAAGGAGGGAGGAAGGGAGGGAGGAGGAGAGGGAGGAAGGACAGAAGGAAGAGAGGGAAGGAGGAAGGAAAGCAGGGAGGGAGGGAGGAAAGGAGGGAGGGAGGAAGGAAAGGAGGAAGGAAGGAAGGAATTGTAGCCAATAAGCAGAAATATTAGGGGTTTCCATTTTAGTTCTGGTAAGATTTAGTCCATTGGCACCAATGGGGAAATTTAGAGGCTTCTTTCTCTGTCATTTTTAGGCCTATGAGCATGAAAACTATCTCACTTGTAGGCCACATTTACCGCTGTGAGCCTGAAAAGTTTCAGAATGATTTTTGAGAATTTTTAAAATAGTTTTTAACCATATATTTTTTTAAAAACTCTCAAGAGGAGATTCTGGAAATTGAAGCCCCAAGCCTCTCACCAGGCTCATTTCCGAGGATTTGGTGGGCGAATCCTCCGAATCTCCTGAATGTAATATACCAAAACAAGATCAAACACCCGTAAGAAATATGAAATGTCTAATTGAGAAAAGGAGGGGACACTCCTGTTCATTGTTGCTATCTCTGAATGCTCTGAACCTGTTTGTCACCTGTGTTTATCAATTGTTTTGTTTGACCTCCAGGAATCGAACTGCCTCGTATCAACTATGATTACAATGGCAAAAAGTACAGGTATATCTTTGCTACCGAGGTTAAATGGAGCCCAGTCCCCACACAGGTAAACTACCCCTAAGCTTACTTCCTGTTCTGGTCTGAAAATATGAAGCAATAAAAGTATGGATTGTGGTGAAGCGTTTCTGTTGTCCTAAACCTGACCCTTTTCAACTATGCCATCAGCTCAGTCTGGTTACATTCCCTCAACAAGACAAACATGGGTTTGCTTTAATAAGAGGTACAAATTTATTTTTGTCATGTCAGGAGCAAGTTGCTTCTGGTGTGAGAGAATTGGCCGTCTGCAAGGACTTTGCCCAGGGGACGCCTGGATGATTTGATGTTTTTATCATCCTTGTGGGAGGCTTCTCTCATGTCCCCGCATACAAATAGAACCGAGTAATGGACGGAATCACTGGGTTGCTTTGAGATTTTCGGGCTGTATAGCCATGGTCCAGAAATATTCTTTTCTGGCGTTTCACCCACATCTATGGTAAGCATCCTCAGAGGTTGTGAGGTCTAACACTTCCAAAAAAGAATTCTTCCGGACAGGAAGCAGCCAGGCTTTGAAGCTGCAAGGCCATTTAATACTTATCAAGGTGGCCAATTGCAACATTCACACTTGCCTCCAACAGACAAGAGTTCTGTCTCCCAACTTGGACATTATTTCACAGATATATAAACCCTGTTTTCCTAGTTTCCAACAGACCTCATAACCTCTGAGGCTGCCTGCCATAAATGTGGGTGAAATGTCAGAGAATGCTTCTGGAACATGGCCATACAGTCCCGAAAACTCACAGCACTGCAGTCATTGGAAGGAAGGAAGGAAAGAGAGAAGGAAGGAAGGTCAACAGGGAGGAAGGAAAGAGTGGAAGGAGAAAGAAGGAGAGATGGAAGGAGAAAGAGGGAGAGATGGAAGGAGGGAGGAAAGAAGGAAGGAAGGACAAAAGGGTGGAAAGGAAAGATGGATAGAAGGAATGAAGGGAAGAAGGAAGAAAAAAGAGAAGGAAGAACAAAAGGGAGGAAGGGAATGATGGAAGGGGAAAGAGGGAGAGAGGGAAGGAAAGAAGAAAAAAGAGGGAGAGACGGAAGGAGAGAAGAAAGATGGATAGAAGGAAGGGAGGGAGGGAGGAAAAAGAGGAGGAAGGACAAAAGGGAGGAAAAGAACAATGGAAGGAGAAAGAGGAGGGAGGGAGGGAAGGAAGGAGGAAGGAAGGAGAGAAGGAAAGAAAGACAAAAGGGCAGGAAGGAGAAAAAGAGTGGAAGGGAAGGATGGAAGGAAAAAGGGGCAGGAGGAAGGAAAAAGAGAAGGAACGAAGGATGAAATGGTGAAGGGGAATGGAGGGAGGGAGAAAGAGGTAGGGAAGAGAGGAAAGAGAGAAGGGAAGACAAAAGAAAGAACGAAGGGAGGAGAAAGAGAAGGGAGGGAGAACAAAAAGGTGGAAGGGAAGGAGGAAGGAAAGAGAGAAGGAAGGAAGGATAGGATGGTGAGAAAGGATGGCCTGAGAAAAGAGCCCAAAGGGCCGCATTTGGCCCCTGAGCCTGAGTTTGCCCATACCTGATTTAGAGGCATGAAAATCAAATGGGTCATGTCTTTCTCCCTTTTTCTTCTTTGTTTCTCTAGATAGTTAAATTTGACGTTCTGACGAAGCAGAGGCTTCACTGGCAGGAAGAACACTGTTGGCCGGCTGAACCAGTCTTCGTTCCTAGTCCTAATGCCAAAGAAGAAGATGATGGTAGGCAACATGGCAACCGTATAACTGGAGAGCAGTGATTTAGAACCAAATTTGTAGAATGTTAAATCCCATTTAACCCCTCTTGAAAGCAGTGTGGTCTTATTAGCTGCAAGTAAAGCTTGCATTTCAAAAATAGCAAATAGAGAAATATGTTGTGTTACAACAGCGTTTCTCAACCTGGGGGTCGGGACCTCGGGGGGGGGGGGCATTAGGGGGCATCAGAGGGGTCGCCAAAGGCCATCACATAACACAGTATTTTCTGTTGGTCATGGGGGTTCTGTGTGGGACGTTTGGCCCAATTCTATTGTTGGTGGGGTTTAGGATGCTCTTTGATTGTAGGTGAACTATAAATCCCAAATGTCAAGGTCTCCCCCCCCCCCCCACAAACTCCACCAGTGATCACATTTGGGCGTATTGAGGATTTATACCAAGTTTTAAGTCCACAGTGCTCGCTGGATGTAGATGAACTACAACTCCAAAACCAAAGGACACTGCCCACCAAACCCTTCCAGTATTTTCTGTTGGTCATGGGAGTTCTGTGTGCCAAGTTTGGTTCAATTCCATCGTTGCTGGAGTTCAGAATGCTCTTTGATTGTAGATGAACTATAAATCCAGGCAATTACAACTCCCAAATGACAAAATCAATCTCACCCAACCTCACCAGTATTCAAATTCAGGTGTATTGGGTATTTGCGCCAGAGAAGATGGTGAAAAAGGAGAGGAAAAAGAGCTTTTGGGGGTGAGGGAGGTGGGAGAGAAGCAGGAAAGAGGACGGAAAGCTTCGAGGAGGAAGGGGGAACCGAGGAGCCCCTCCAGATCCTTCACAGAGCCCCAAGAGCTCCCTGGAGCACACTTTGAGAGCCACTGACTTAGAGGATGCCCAACTAGGAGGAAAACAAAGCAACACTTAGCCTCCGCACGTAGGCCTCTGTAACAGATGTAACAGATTTGGCATTTGGAAGTGTCTTATCAGCACTTTAAAATGCTGAACCAACTCCTTGAGATTAAGGACCTTTTATCTAAGCAAAATCAGAGAGTCTGCAAACTCAACCGCATTACGGGTTTCATCACCTTCTGTTGCTATTTCTATTTAGCATGGATTATGGATAAGAGGAAGACATAAACAAGCATGAAGAAGGCAGTAAAATGGTTCATTGAATGATTTAAGATCTGCCTTTCAATCTGAGCATTAATTAATTGCTTGAATTTAAAATGTTACTGCCATTGATTTAGCAAAACCTCAGCATAGGTGCTCTTCGGCACCCGAGTGAAAGGTGGTAAGATTAGAAGGGCTGAGTGGGAAGACATCTTCAACCATATAACATAGAGCAGTGGTTCTCCACGTTCCTGGTGCCACAGCCCCAAAATACCATTCCTCATGATGTGGTGACCCCCAACCATAACATTATTTTCATTTGTGTTTTCTTAACTGTAATTTTGCTACTGTTATGAATCATAATGCAAATATATGTGATATGCAGGATGTATTTTCATTCACTGGACCAAATTTGGCACAAATACCCGATACACACAAATTTGAATACTAGTGGGGTTTGGACGGGATTGATTTTGTCATTTGGGAGTTGTAGTTGCTGGGATTTAGAGTTCAACTACAATCAAAGATCATTCTGAACTTCACCAATGATGAAATTGAACCAAACTTGGCACACAGAACTCCCATCACCAACAGAAAACACTAGAAGGGTTTGGTGGGCATTGATCTTGAGTTTCGGAGTTGTAGTTCAGAGAGCACTGTGGACCCAAATATTGATGGATCTGGACTAAGCTTGGCATGAAAACTCAATATGCCCAAATGTGAACACTGGTGGAGTTTGGGGAAGGTAGACCTTGACATTTGAGAGTTGTAGTTGCTGGGATTTATAGTTCACCTAAAATCAAAGAGCATTCTGAACCCCACCAATGATAGAATTGGGCCAAACTTCCCACACAGAACCCCAAATACCAACAGAAAATACTTTGTATTGTCGAAGGCTTTCATGGCTGAAATCACTGGGTTGTTGTGGGTTTTTCAGACTATATAGCCATGTTCAAGAAGCATTCTTTCCTGATGTTTCGCCTGCATCTATGGCAAGCATCCTCAGAGGTTGTGAGGATGCTTGCCATAGATGCAGGTGAAGCGTCAGGAGAGAATGCTTCTAGAACATGGCCATATAGCCCTAAAAACATATAACAACCCAGAAAATACTTTGCTTTCTCATGGCGTTTGGCGACCCATCTGACACATCCTTGTGACCCAGGTGTCTTGACCCCAGGTTGAGAAACGCTTGCATAGAGACTTGGGGTCTCTGAACTCTCCCGCAATATATTTTATCTAGAGTTCTTGGAAATATTAGTCCAAAAATGTCACTGTTCCATGCACAAAGCAGCATTGTAAGTTGACTAAACTATGGATGTAAACCATATAAACAAGGCATGGGCAGTCTTTGGCTCTCCAGATATTTTGGACTTCAATTCCCACCATTCTTAACAGTCTCAGGCTCTTTCCTTTTCCCCCTCAGCCGCTTAAGCTGAGGGGGAAAAGGAAAGGGCCTGAGGCTGTTAGGGATGGTGGGAACTGAAGTCCAAAACACCTGGAGGTAGGGCCCAAGTTGGCCCATATCTGGTACAGACCTATATAGGACACATTGAGGCCATGTCTCTTTGGTCAAGACTATCTCTGTTGATAATCTGGAGTGCGTTCCTGTCTAAGTGAGCACCCAGACTTCATGCATTCATACTTGTTCCTCCTAGTATTGCTGATTTAATTGGGAGTGTTACACCCATATGTTTTGACACATCACTTTCCTTTGTCAGTCAGCTCTGTTGCATTTATTTACCATATTTGTGTCCTGCCCTTCTTGCAAGCAACATAGGGTGTTGTTTGTGGGTTTCTCCCACTTTGTCTTCACAAAAACAACTCTGGTGGTATAATTTAGGCTGAGGATCTGGCCATGTTTCCAAGCATCATAATTTTCACTGTTATTATTATGAGGGTTATCCGGAAAGTAAGGTTACAAGATTTTAAAAAAATATCAAAGAATGAATATATGGATTGTAACATAGGTATTACATTATTTTTCCACATAATCACCATTCAGTTCAATACATTTTGTCATCCATGGAATGAGTTTTTCATGCCTGGGTCATAGAAGTTTCCCTCTGTCTTTTTCAATCGGTTCATCACTTCGATTTTCACCTCATTGTCATCAGAAGGTGTTCCTTCAATTTAGTGAACAGATGATAGTCACTGGATGCGAGATCGGGTCTGTGAGAGGAGTGGATTAAAACATCCCAACCAAATGAAGTCAGCAACTCTTTTGATGCTTGTGTGGTGTGCGGACGCGCATTGCCATGAAGGAAACAGACTCCTGCCATCAGCATCCCATGGTGTTTGTTTTGGAAGGCTCTGTGAAGTTTCTTCATGGTCTCACAATATATTCTGTACCCATTTTGTCACATGCTGTCTTGACATTATGTCTTCTCCATAAACTGAAACAATTTCGCGATGAATCGCAGTGGTATTCATGCTCTTAGCATTTAGGTAGCGTATTACTGCGGTATTATGATAAAGACTGCTCAAACTTCCGTACAGTGGCACTTATTTCTCATGCCAGTAAGGTAATGCTCAAGATCCTGCAAGGAAGACTCCAGCAAGACATGGAGTGAGACTTGCCAGATGGGCAGAAAAGGCAGAGGAACGAGAGACCCAATTGCCAATATCCACTGGATAATGGAGAAAGGCAGGGAGTTTCAGAAAAACATCTATTTCTGTTTCATTGACTATTCCAAAGCCTTTGACTGTGTGGATCATAATAATTTGTGGCAAGTTCTTGGTGATATGGGGATACCAAATCACCTTGTCTCTCTTCTGAGGAATCTGTATAAGGACCAAGTAGCAACAGTCAGAACTGACCATGGAACAACAGACTGGTTCAAGATTGGGAAAGGCGTACGGCAGGGTTGTATACTCTCCCCTGACCTATTCAACTTGTATGCAGAACACATCATGCGATGTGCGGGGCTTGACAAATGCAAGGCTGGGGTAAAAATTGCTGGAAGAAACATTAACAACCTTAGATATGCAGATGACACCACTTTGATGGCTGAAAGCGAGGAGGAGCTGAGGAGCCTTCTAATCAAGGTGAAAGAAGAAAGCACAAAAGCTGGGTTGCAGTTAAACATCAAGCCAAGAAGCCAAGATGAAGTACTTTGGCCACATCATGAGAAGACAGGAAAGCTTAGAGAAGACAGTTATGCTGGGGAAAATGGAAAGAAAATAGGAAGAGGGGCCGACCAAGGGCAAGATGGATGGATGGTATCCTTGAAGTGACTGGATTGACCTTGAAGGAGCTGGGGGTAGTGACGACTGACAGGGAGCTCTGGCGTGGACTGGTCCATGAAATCACAAAGAGTCGGAAACGACTGAATGAATGAACAACAACAATTACAGTGGTAACTTCGCACTTGGAGGGAAACAGAATGAGGACGCTCATTTCTAACCTTTACCACAACGTCAGTTGATGAGCTACTGACGACTGGCACTGCTCATTCACTTCCACTGGCTTCCCGCTACATGGCAGTGATATCAACTCCCCCCCCCCCCCCCGAAAATTCCCTGTGAAAACTACGTGCCTTGTAACCTTACTTTCATATATTGTAACCTCATATATTCACCTGACTTATGGTGACTTTGTGAATGAGAGACCTCCATGTTACCCACACCCCTGCTTAAATGACAAGGATGCAGTGGTTGTGACTTCCTTGACTGAACCAACCCAACTGTTATGTATCCACAATACCTAAAAAAACTCTCATCCAGAATTGCATTTCAAATGAGTTGATTCTGTCCTGATGGCCATGTATAAAATATGAGAGGAAATCACAGGGAGGAGGGAGCAAGCTTGTTTTCTGCTGCCCTGAAGAGTAGTGATGGTATACGTTTCTGGCCCAACTTTCTTGTCCAAACGCATCCACCCCTAAGTCCCACCTCAAAACCTAAGATCATCCAGGGAGGCCCTGCTCTCGCTCCCATCAACAACACAAATGCGCCTGACGTTGACGAGAGACAGGGCCTTCTCGGCGATGGCTCCCCACCTATAGAACACACTCCCAACTGAGGTAAGGTCAGTCACCTCCCTCCTGACTTTTCGAAAGAAATTAAAGGCATGGTTTTGGGACCAGGCTTTTGGACAATAGATGTAAGCAGCACCTTAAAGGGACTTGACTGGAATGACGATATAGCTGATGAGATTGTTTTACTGTTTTTAATTATGGCTTATGCATTGTTTAATTATGTTTTATGTTCAATTGTGATTTTATTATTGTAATTGTTATGTAGTGGCCTCGTAATAGGGCCCATTGTAAGTCGTACTGAGTCCCCCTTCGGGGGTTGAGAAGCGACGGGATAGAAATATGAGAAATAAATAAATAAAGCGCAGAACAATGGCCTCAAACTACAGGAAAGGAGATTCCACCTGAACGTTAGGAAGAACTTTCTGATTGTGAGAGCTGTTCAGCAGTGGAACTCTCTGCCCCTAAGTGTGGTGGAAGCTCCTTCTTTGGAGGCTTTAAAGCAGAGGCTGGATGGCCATCTGTTTAAGGTGCTTTGAATGTGATTTTCCTGCTTCTTAGCAAGGGGTTGGACTGGATGGCCCATGAGGTCTCTTCCAACTCTAGGATTCTACAATTCCCATCAGCTTTGTTCATGCTCTGCTTTCACAACATTACATAGAAATACAGTAGCATGAACAATCCTGACTTATTTATTTCTACACTTCAGGATCTTGTCCTGTTCCTTCATAGCACTTTGTCAGAAAGTGAAGTCAATCCCATGAGGAAAAGATTGCATTGAGTATAAATTAACACATGCACGCTGTCATTTTCTGCTTTATTTTCTGGCGAAAAAACGATTGTGATGCCTCCTCTGTTGTACCTTTAGGTATCATCCTCTCACCCATCGTGACATCAGAACCTCAAAAACTGCCTTTCCTGCTGATACTGGATGCCAAAACATTCAAAGAAATTGCCCGAGCCGTTGTTGATGTAAAGCTCCACTTGGACTTACATGGCTGCTTCATCCCACAGAAGGATTTGAAAACAGAACATGAGGGAGATTTGGACAGAGAAGAAGAATAAAGCCCGGCTCTGTCTTATACAACAATCATGTGCAAGGCCTGCTGTAAACAACTGAGAAATCTTTTTAACCTCCAGTCTTCCGTGGCTGTGGCTTTGTAGTGACCAGAGCTGCTCAAGTAATGGCATTGTGCTGGCACAGTGTATATGTGGCACTTTAGCATTTATTGTTTCATACTGTGTGATCCAAGGCCATCCTGCATTGTTAAAGAGAATGCTGCAGAGATGCCTCTTCCCTGTCACCCCCCAAAATCTGTGGAAGCAGGAGCAATATCTCGAGCACAAAGGCTTTAATGCCAGTTGCATAGTGGTAAATTTGGAAGCCCAACTGTGATTTTCACCCACTGGCTGTACATTTGGCCTCTGGTGCAACCAAGTGCACATCTGTTCCATCCAAATCTCCTCCAAAACCCCTTCAGATACTCCGAAAGGATGGGGATATATATGGCATGTGCAATCCATGCTTCTAAATGGTTCTAAAGCACTTGCAAAACTAAAATTTTGGTGGTGAAAACTAGGAGATGCTGGTGCTTTGCTTCTACAGTGTTGCAAAAGTTCTGGTGGTGAAAATTTCAGAACTCTAACAAAACTTTCAAAATTTCATTATTATTTCATTATTGATTATTTTTATGACAGAACCAATTAGGAACTGCCATTTATAATGAAATTTTGAAAGTTTTGTTAGTTTTATTCAATCCCACCAGTGTTCACTGGACCAAATTTGTGCCAATTTGGTTCAATTCCATCGTTGGTGGATTTCAGAATGCTGTTTGATTTTAGGTGAACTGTAAATCCCAACAACTACAACTCCCAAATGTCAAGGTCTGTTTTCCCCAAATTTCACCAGTGTTCACTTTTGGGCATATCGGGCATTTGTGCCAAATTTGGTCCAGTGAATGAAAATATATCCTACATATCAGATATTTACATTACGATTCATAACAGTAGCAAAATTAGAGTTATGAAGTAGCAACAAAAATAATGTTATAGTTGGGGGGTCACCACAACATGAAGAACTATATTAAGGGGTTGCGGCATTAGGACGATTGAGAACCATTGCATTAGTGTTTGTCCCTTTATGTTGAAGCAGTTCCCAATGCACAGTATGAAGTAGGGATGTCATTACAGGGCCACAAACGGGACATGGCACAGAACTGAATAGGATGCCCAGATGATTTGAAGAGTGCAAAGTGATCTCAAAGTGATTTCTAGTTCAGAACAACAACATCCAAAGAACCTTATTGCACTGTAGGTGCACAAGGTTTGCAGGTTAGTGAGATGTTGTTGTGGTTCAGAAGTTGATGGCCCCATGTCTTGTGCTGATTTGTGGGGAAGCGATTCCACTCGTGTGCCTTTTGTTGTCTTCTGAACAAAAACAAGTCTTTCAGGTTTTCACAATAACGTCTAATACATTCCTATCTATCTTTACTTTGCAGTTACAAACAGCCTTGTGATAGGGAACCAAACACAGGCTTGCAGCAAGGGTTGACCTTGTCCAAGGGAAGCCTGGGTTGTGCTTAAGGGGGACAGTGTTAACGCTACATCACTTTGCACAACCCACACACAGTTTTGCCACTTCATCTGCTGGCTTCTGTGAATTATGCCATCATAATTTCAAAGCAGCCTTGAACTAACAAAAAAAAATTGACAGTGGTTTTGAAATACATTTATACTGCCATGCATACAACTGTGGCCAGTATGGGGTTCTTGTTCTCTTTGTGGTGCCAAGATCTATTGCTGCAGCATATTTGTGGCAGCATTAGCAAAGTATTTGAGTCTCTGCAATGTTTTTGTGACTGTGAGCTGCTTGAGCAAGCGTGTTTACAACGTGAGTCACTCTTGCCTAGTTTTATGTAATCTGCTCATCAAGGCCTTGCAAATGCCAAACCAGAGGGGGAAAAACCCCTCATTAATCTCGACTTTGTCAGAATTGTCATTGTTTTAGGAACAATTGTCATCTGATTTGGGTGCTTTTATTTCCTCCATTCAGCGGTCAAAGTGAAATGTCAAATCAAGGTGCTAAAGATATTTTTTGACCAGATATTTAGATGTAGCTTCTGTTGCTGAAATGAATCTCCGGGGGCTTTTGAAGGAAGACCGTTCGCTGGGAAATAATCATGCTTTGTTTCAAATTCCGCGTGTTTTGTGTATTGTAAAATTATATTTTGATTATATGCAAAGCAAGCCTTTTTTTAGTCATTCCATTACATTTGTTCTGTGAGAACATCTAATACAGAATTTCTCAACCTGGGGTTTGGGACCCCTGGGGAGGGGTCGCGAAGGGGTGTCAGTGGTGTTGCCAAAGATTGTCAGGAAATACAGTATTTTCTGTTGGTCATGGGGGTTCTATGTGGGAAGTTTGGTTCAATTCCATCGTTGGTGGGGTTCAGAATGCTGTTTGATTGTAGGTGAATTATAAATCCCAGCAATTACAACACCCAAATGTCAAGGTCTATTTTCCTAAAACTTCACCAGTGTTCACCTTTGGGCATATTGAGAATTTCTGTCAAGTTTGGTCCAGATCCAAGATTGTTTAGATCTACAGTGTTCTTTGGATGTAGTTGAACTACAACTTCCAAACTCAAGGTCAATGCCCACCAAACCCTTCCAGTATTTTCTGTTGGTCATTGGAGTTCTTTATGCCAAGTTTGGTTCAACTCCATCATTGGTGGAGTTCAGAATGCTCTTTGATTGCAGGTGGACTATAAATCCCAGCAACTACAACTCCCAAATGTCAAGGTCTGTTTTCCTCCAAATTCCACAATTGTATACAGTTGGGCATATTGAAGATTCCTGCCAAGTTTGGTCCAGATCCATCCTTCTTGAGTCCACAGTGCTCTCTGGATGTAGGTATCAGGATGCTCTTTGAATCCCAGCAACTACAACTCCCAAATGTCAAAGTCTACTTTCCCCTCAAAACTCCATAAGTTTTCACATTTGGGCATATTGAGGATCCGTGACAAGTTTGGTCCAGATCTATCCTTGTTTGAGTCCACAGTGCTCTCTGGATGTAGGTGAACTACAATTTAATATTATTATTTATTTATCTATGAAATTTTTATTCTGCCTTTCTGAGCCTGAAGGCGACTCAAGGCAGCTTACAAATTGGCCGCAATTCAATGCCTTAATAGTAATAAAATACAATTAAAAACATTGAAAAACAACATTATAAAAATCCTTAGAAAACAATTAATTATATATTTATATTACATGTAATATTACTAATAATATTACAGTATAATTGATATAGTACAATATAGCAATATTTAAAACTGATATTGTACTATGTTAATAATATATTGTATGTATATATACCTTGTAAGCCGCTCTGAGTCCCCTTCGGGGTGAGAAGGGCGGCATATAAATGTCGTAAATAAATAAATAAATAAATAAATAAATAACATATCATCATCAATGTCTTCCTATTAATCTCATTTTCCAGTAGCATTGTCTAGTCCGTTCCATGTTTCACTCTTTCGTAGTTCCATGTTTCTCTGTTACGCTGCATTTCCAAAGGTTTGTTCAAAGAGCCAGGTTTTTACTTTTTTCCAGAAAGTCAAGGTCAAAGCTCAAGCTCAATGCCCACCAGACCCTTCCAGTATTTTCTCTTGGTCACAGTGTTCTCTGAATATAGTTGAACTACAACTTCCAAACTGAAGGTCAGTGCCCACCAAACCCTTCCAGTATTTTCTGTTGGTAGTGGGAGTTCTGTGTGCCAAGTTTGGTTCAATTCTATCGATGGTGGAGTTCAGAAAGTAGCAATGAAAATAATGTTATGGTTGGGGGTCACCACAACATGAGGGACTATATTAAGGGGTCGTGGCATTAGGAAGCTTGAGAACCACTGTTCTAATACAAGTTTGGTGTGTTTACTGCCTCATAAGTGAATAGTGCTTTGTCATTTTGTGAGAAGCCAGACCGGTTCTCCATTTGTGCTTGTACGTTTTGGTTTCACAGGCTGCCTATTTAAGAGAAATAACCACATTAACTTTAAGCTTCGAATCCAGAGACGCTGGCAATTATCAGCTGCAAAGTAAATTACACGTGTTGCTAACACAGACCACAATCATCATGGTGTTCCCTGAGGTCAATCCAGCATAGCATGTAAATAGAATTGAGATAAATGTACCCAAGTACAGTATTACAAAGCCTGAAGTGAGTGAAAGCTAGATATGATTTGGTTTCAACCTAAAATATGTATGATACAAAAGGTAATGAGCATCTGATAGAGCCGTTGAAAACATATAATCTAATTATCTTGTGTCATGAATATGTAAGTTGTGCCAACCTTTCCCATTAGGAAAGTGCCGAGCATGTGGTAAGATATAAGCCTCATACATATTTGCGGTGCTCAATATTTAGGGCTGTTTCTACTAAGTAAATCCTATGCCTCCCAAGGTTTTACAGGGTTTCTGTGAGTTTTCCGGACTATATGGCCATGTTCCAGAAGCATTCTCTCCACATCTATGGCAGGCATCCTCAGAGGCTGTGAGGTCAGTTGGAAACTAGACAAGTGAGGTTTATATCTATGGAATAATGTCCAAAGTGGGAGAAAAACTCTTGTCTACTTGAGGCAAGTGTGAATGTTGCAATTTTCCAGCTTGATCAGTATTGATTAGCCTTGCAGCTTCAAAGCCTGGCTGCCTCCTGCAGTGAAGAGAGAGGAGGGCAGAAGACAGTTCCATCTTGTCTCCTGCCTATGTCATCGGTTGGGACCCCCTCCCCCCCCAAACTTCTGCTCTGGGCCAGAGTGAAGAGAGAGGGGGGCAGAAGATAGTTCCACCTTGTCTCCTGTGCTTTACTATTAATATAATATAATATAATATAATATAATATAATATATTGTATATAAATATAATATTTGTAATATTTTAATGTAATACAATGTAATACTACTAATAATAATACAATATTATAATTATATCTATATATATAAATTTGTTAGGGGCATCCAACGAGGAAACAAAACTCAAAAACCCCCCAACGAAACTTAACCAAAATTCCCATGCCCATAACACAACCCACAAGGTACAAACATATCTACTCAAAATGAAAAACAACACAACAACACACTCACAAAACGGCAAAACAACAAAACTCAAAGAAACCCCAACGAAACTTAACCAAAATCCCCGTGCCCATAACACAACCCACAAGGTACAAACATACCTACTCAAAATGAAAAACACCACAACAACACACTCACAAAACGGCAAAACAACAAAACTCAAAAATCCCCCAACGAAACTTAACTAAAATCCCCGTGCCCATAACACAACCCACAAGGTACAAACATATCTACTCAAAATGAAAACAACACAACAACACACTCACAAAACAGCAAAACAACAAAACTCAAAAATCCCCCAACGAAACTTAACTAAAATCCCCGTGCCCATAACACAACCCACAAGGTACAAACATATCTACTCAAAATGAAAAACAACACAGCAACACACTCACAAAACGGCAAAAGAACAAAACTCAAAAAAAACCCAACGAAACTTAACCAAAATTCCCATACCCATAACACAACCCACAAGGTACAAACATATCTACTCAAAATGAAAAACAACACAACAACACACTCACAAAACGGCAAAACAACTGAGCATGCCGCCCAGCCGCAAGTTCCCTGGCGCGTGCATATGGCCTTCCGGCCAACGTTCCCTCTGCGGAAACCATGCCCACTCCAAGCCCCGCCGCGCCGCTTCCCGCACACACACACCCCCTGCCGCACACACACACGCAACCCCACGCTCCATCACTCCCCCCACCGCCGCACACACACGCAACCCCACTCCCCCCGCCGCCACACACACACGCAACCCCACTCCCCCCGCTGCCGCACACACACACGCAACCCCACGCTCCATCACTCCCCCCGCTGCCGCACACACACACGCAACCCCACGCTCCATCACTCCCCTGCCCCAATCTTACCTCCTTTTACTTCACGCCACCTCCAAACCCCACCCCGCCCCTTCCCGCCCTGTCAAAATCTAGGAAAGACAGGAAGGAAGGAAAGAAGGAAGAAAGAGAAAGGGAGGTAAAGAAAAAGGGGGAAGGAAGGAAAGTTAGAGGAAGAAGAAAAGGAAAGAAAAGGAAAGATGGAAGGAAAGAAAAGAGAGACAGCAGAAGAGAAAGAAAAAGGGGGAAGGAAGGAAAGAGATAGAGAAAGAAGAGGAGAAGGAAAGATGGGAAGGAAGGAAGGAAGGAAGGAAGGAAGGAAGGAAGGAAGGAAGGAAGGAAGGAGGGAGGGAGGGAAAGAAGGAGAGAAAGAGGGAAGATTGGCCACAGCAACAAGTGGCGGGTAAAGGTTGTTATTTCTATTATTATTATTATGCTATTGTTCCTATGAGACCCTTTTAGGGGGAATGGGAGAGGTGTCAGGTCCCAGAGGCAATGCATTGCATTATTGTTATTGTTATGATGGTGGTGAAATAAAAGGAAATTAAAAAGTGAAAGAAGGAAGCAAACAGGGAGGGAAGAAAGGCAAAGGAAGAAAGGGGGAGGGAATGAAGGAAAGAGAGAAGGATGAAACCAAGTAGTGAAAGAAGGAAAGAAAGAAAGAGGTAGAGAAGGAAGGAAGGAGAGAAAGGGGGAGGAAAAGGGGGAAGGAATAGGTAGGGACCTCTCTTTCATAATAGTCCAGATATCTACCTCAACTTTGATAAGTTTTACTATAGGCCACAGCAACGCGTGGCAGGGCACAGCTAGTATTTTATATTACATGAAATTTGGATACAATACACCTATCAGGCCAACAAGTGACCATTACTCATAAAAACACTGCAAAACACAACGGAAGAGACTTTAAAAGTCAAGACATAAAAATACATTACAATGCATGTGCAAAACCACATATATACACATATATAAACACACAAAACATATATACACAGACTGGGCCACAGCAATGCATGGCAGGGGACAGCTAGTAGTACAATACAGTAATATATAATACTGATATTGTACTATGCTAATAATATAATATATTGTATGTATATATATCTTGTAAGCCGCTCTGAGTCCCCTTCGGGGTGAGAAGGGCGGCATATAAATGTTGTAAATAATTATATAAATAAATAAAAATTATTTGAGAACGCAGAAATTCTGGACCACCCTAACAACTACCATGTCAGACTACTTAGAGAAGCTACTGAAATCCACAGGCACGTGGACAATTTCAACAGAAAAGAGGAAATCATGAAAATGAATAAAATCTGGCCGCAATTATTTTTAAAAAAAACTCTAAAATCAGGACAGAAAATAAAGAGCATCACTCAGGAAACAGGGGAATTCCAAACCGGAAACAATCAGGGCCAGCCAACACCTCCCAAAAAATATTCCCCCAGGCAGGAAGCAGCCAGGCTTTGAAGCTTCAAGGCCGTTCAATGCTAATCACTGAATTTTGTAAATCTATTTTGCATTTATCATGTTCATTTTGTCTTTTGAATATCAACATGGGCTTCCTTTGCTTAAGCCCTACACTTGGAAGGCAATCATACTCGGCCACGAGTGATAGTCTATGGATGAATGACAATGGATGCAGTTGGGGGGGGGGGGGGGTGTTTATTTATTTATTTATCTATTTATTTGCGGTATTTATATTCCGCCTTTCTCACCCCAAAGGGAACTCAGAGTGAATCACAGAGCACATATACAGAAAACATTCACTGCCTTTTTTATTATATTCAGAATTCGCTTACTATCTGGTTTGACCCTTCGTGTGTTGAATGTGGTGTGGCGTAAAGTAAAATAAACCATGTTTAATGTATTGTCAAAGGCTTTCATGGCTGGAATCACTCAGTTCTTGTGGGGTTTTTTGGGCTATATGGCCATGTTCTAGAGGCATTTCTCCTGACGTTTCGCCTGCATCTAAGGCAAGCATCCTCAGAGGTGAGGTCTAGAACATGGCCATATAGCCCGAAAAAACCCACAAGAACTAAACCATGTGTAGTTCATATTTGATCAGCCCACACACTGCCTTGCCATAGAAAGAAAATATGCCATGCAGGTGAACATTAATGAACAAGTAGTTTGCTCTTCTTAAATCCAGAACAACATATGTGCAGTGTGATCAGTTGCACCAACTCACATAATGTCCTTTTATGAGAGTTTTAAAATAGTCTTTCTTTGTCCATGTGGATAAACTCCTTCAGCAACTCATGAAGCAAGAGTACACCCCAAACTCTATCTCTCTGCTTCTCTCTTCTTCTCTCTCTGCACCTGCATAGCTCAAGCCTGAACAAAAATGTAACAGTAACCAAATGTCCCAGGCTCATCCATCTCCCTGGGCATTGCCCAATCAACCAACTTCATGCATATTATTTTACAGCTGACACACTCACTGATTCCTTTCATGCTCCAATGTGTGGTCCCTACAAACATTCATGTTGTCACAACTCTGGATAGATTCACCTTGCTCAAGACACCACCACACACCAAGGCTGTAGGTTTTGTAGTTTATTGAGAAAAAGCAAAATCAAAACAGAAATAAAGATGCAAAAGTTCAATAGGCAAAACAGAGTCTTTAAATGCAAAGGCATTTAAGATCCAAAGGCAAATAACATGAAGCATAGTCCTTTAGCATTGGTTAAACAAGAGTCCATGGCTGCAAGACAAGGTCTCCAGAAATCAGAATCAAAATCAAAGTCTCAAAGAGCCAGAAGCTTTCCGCAAAAGCCAAGGTATTTCCACAGAAGTTAACAGGGTATAAGCAACGTTGGACTGACAAAGAATGTCCTTCGACCAGATCATTAAATATGTTCTCCCAACATGAAAGCCTTATGTTGACCTCTAGCTTCACATTTGTTGGCAAGGCGTGCGCTTCTGCGAACTCTTAATTGTAAACGGTCCTGGCTAATCAATTCTCCACTATCTTCAAGTCCGGATAGCTCACTATCCTGGCCCTGCTGGGCCTGGTCACCCTGGGAACCAAGAGGCCCTGAGCTCCCAGAAGGAGCCTCCACCTGGAGCTGCGAAGTTTCACTAAAGCCACATTCCTTTCTCTGGGGAACAGAAATGCCGTCTCTTTTTCAGAATCAATACTGTCTGCTTCATCTGCCTTACTAACCAGAACATGTTCAGAAATCTGTAACCCATCATCCTCCTCGTCCCGAGGAAACTCAGGCTCAGACTGAACCACAACACATGCCACCATAAATCCACTGGGATCCCTCTGTAGCAAACCCGTTTCAGATTCCTTAGGAACACCATCTCAGGCTACTTTCTTTCCTCGGCATCAGCATTTATATATCATTCCACAGTGTAAGGCAACCTGTATGGCCGGGCTGTCCAGTTCTTTATAAAAACACATTTTGCTTAGAATAACAAATGGAGCCGCGGTTGGGAAATGAAGATGCTTCCGATGATATTTTATTCCAACCAGGGTGGATCTCCTAACAAATAACTAATTGTGCCCTGACAAGGAGCTTGGCACAATGCGGGGAAATTGCAATCAGATTGCCACAGGGTGAGCCTATCTAATTGGGACTTTGCTCTGAGAGTTTGGTTCCACCTAGATATTGATAACTGCCTTTTGATTGGAAAGAATGGTTTGAAGCAGGTCAGGCATGAAGAGCACCAGGACAATGTCAAAATGCATTGCTCAGCTCATTGTCACTCCAGAACAATGGTTCCCAATCTTTTCTTTTCTTCCTTCCTTCCTTCCTTCCTTCCTTCCTTCCTTCCTTCCTTCCTTCCTTCCTTTTGACCAGGGACCACTTTTCAACATTAGTAATCAAAAGGGTTATGAATCAGTTTTGGTCAACTTTAGATTCAGTTTGATTATTTGGGGTGCCGACTCAGAAAATTACATTGGATAGACCACATCAGCTCTAGTTTCTGATACAGAACATATGCCATCCAGGGGTGGCCATCCCCTCACCTTGACCAGGGACCACTTTGACTAGGAGCCACTTCACCAGGGACCACTTGACTAGGGACCTCTTGACCAGAGACTACTCTCCAACACTAGTACCAAAAAGGTTACATATCTTACTTACTTACTTACTTACTTAGGCGATCCCTCGTAGTCCGAGGATGATGGTCCTCCAAATGTAGTGTCCTGGTGGTGGGTCTGTAGGTGACTGTGAATTGTTGTAATTTTGTGTATGATTGTTTGTGATGCAGGCATCAAATTGTACCTTGTTTCTGTAAGCCACCCTGAGTCCCCTTCGGGGTGAGAAGGGCGGGGTAAAAGAACCCCAAATAAATAAATAAATAAACTGTGGTGTCCTATTCTTGACCTGCATCTTCTCCCACAGTGAGGGCATCATTTTCCAGGTGGAAGGCGGTCCCGGTCGGGGTTGGCTTGATGCGCCTTCCTCTTGGCATGTTTCCCTTTTTCACCCTCCATTCGTACCTCTTCAAATTCTACAGCACTGCTGGTCACAGCTAACCTCCAGCTGGAGCGCTCAAAGGCCAGGGCTTCCCAGTTCTCAGTGTCTATGCCACAGTTTTTAAGGTTGGCTTTGAGCCCGTCTTTAAATCTCTTTTCCTGTCCTCTAACTTTCCGTTTTCCTTCTTGAGTTCAAAATAGAGCAACTGCTTTGGGAGACGGTGGTCGGACATCCGGACAACATGGCCGGTCCAGCAGAGTTGATGGCGGAGGAGCATCGCTAAAATGCTGGTGGTCTTTGCTTCTTTCAGCACGCTGACATTTGTCTACTTGTCTTCCCAAGAGATTTGCAGGATTTTCCGGAGGCAGCGCTGATGGAATTGTTCCAGGAGTTGCATGTGACGTCTGTAGATAGTCCACGTTTTGCAGGGATATAGTAGGGTTGGGAGGACAATAGCTTTATAAACAAGCACTTTGGTATCCCTACGGATGGTTACATATGGTTACATATCAGTTTTTGGTCAACTATAGATTTGATTTGGTAATTTGGAGTGCTGATTCAGAAAATTGCATTGGATAGACCACATCAGCTCTAGTTTCCAATACAGAACATACAGAAGAGTAGTCATCATCTTCTCGCCTACAGAAAACCATATTTAATAACTCTCGGCACCAAAAGAGAGTTGCCCCCATTGCAACGCTATAGTAACGGTGATTCCGCAGACTATATTTTAGTTCTTGCAGACCACTGGTGGTCCTTGGACTGCTGCTCCAGAAGGACATGGTATCGGTCTCTCAGGAGAGGCAACTGGCAACTAAGCTGTGCGAAACTCACACCACTGTGCTTCTTTTAGGTGGTTTAGCTAGCTGGCATTGCCTCTCTCAATGTGCGACGGGAAGTTGTTGCCAACTGAGAGAGAAATAAGGTTGAGCACTGTGAAAGCCATCCACTGCATGGCAATCAGCCTCCTCTCAGTAGACTTAAATCAAAGAAAAGTTTCATGAGAACCACAATTCCTCTTAATGTTCCTCTAGCTACAGCAAGAATATCCCTGTGGGCAGCAAAATCAGGCAATTCCAACTGGACGCCCCCCTCCCCCCAATGAGGGTCTTCCTCCAGGGGCAAACCAAGAATGGGCAACTTGGAAGCCCCTGAACATACTCAGAAGTGGTGTTGGCAGATCAGAAGACAATCTGGCAAAATGGCATGACCTAAAAGAATCTTCCACCACCTTGTGTGACAGTGGAGCAGAACAAACAATGCCCTGCTTCATGCACAGAATAATAATTGTTTAAAGCTACAGACAATGCAGTCACTGTTGCCTGTTTTTGGTCTAAAACTGTCAAGTAGCTTGCAATCCCTTTATTTTATCAGTTTTAGACAAACTATTTTATGCAATGTTTTTGATATGAAATAAATAAATAAAGGTGTTTGAAAAGCAATTGAGGACCAAATCACCTCGTCCTTAGGTATAGGATGGATGCCAAGACAAAAAAAAAAAAACAACTAAAAAAAAAACCACCTGATTTTGAAAGGATTATTTTGGAAGGGACACCACCCCAGCCAGCATTGCCATTCCATGCTTATGAGGGATTGTGGAATTTTAGTGTAGGTGTAGGGCGCAGACACCTCGTGATAATGCGCCCTACACCACTGGAGAAATTATACAGTTTAGCCGGTATTGCACCACCTGACATCCGCCGAGAAGTAGCAGCCAATAGTGAAAGGACCAAGGCAGTGACATCTCCAGCTCATCCCCTGTTTGGGTATCAGCCAGCACGTCAACGACTTAAATCAAGAAATAGTTTTCTAAGATCTACAGAGACACTCACTGGAACACCTCAGCAAGCGAGAGTCCAAAAGTGGCAGTTTCTGCCAATGTAGTAGTTTGAAAACATGCAAATGTGAGTAGTGTTGTGACTCAGCTGGAACCACAGAGTGCCTCTGATGAGGATGGTGGGATTCAGGTTCACAATCTGCCTGTTATAGTCAATGAGGAACAGGGTATGGAAGTTTCAGTTTCCCACAGCAAGGAATGAGTTTGTTGATTCTGACACTAGCCAGGTACAGGTGCAAATTGACTCAGAAAAGGAGGACAGTTCTCAGCCTGATAATGCGCAAGAAGGCAAACTGGATAACACTAATGAACAGACTGACCTTGACAAAACGGGAAACTTAGATCGTGCTGACCATTTGGAATTCAGAGTTCGAAGGAGTGCGAGAATAGCTAACAAGAAGGAGGTCAGAGGCCAAAGAAACGCCTTCATGTTTTGCAAAGGATATTAAGCTGTGTGTTTGGGATCAAACCTTTGTCAGAGCAACTTTTTGTTTAACCCAAAAGTTTGCATTCTGCTTGTCTGGATTGTCCTACAGTTCTTGTGTTTGTGGTCTTAGGACTCAGTCATGTTCTCATGGGATTTTGCTTTGCTGGTGTCTTTTTTGATTATGCTTCCAAGTGTTATTTTGTATTGATGCTTTTGGAACTTTACTTTTGCTTTTAAGAACCTTTTACTTTTTAATAAACTATAAAGACTTCTGGCTGTGTGCAGTTTGGTGTTTTTAGCAAGATTAATCTACTCTGAGGTGCGACAAAGAGATCAATAGGTATTGCTTCTGTGGGAAGGTAATGACACTCTGTGCAGTCATGCCGGTCACATGACCTTGTAAGTGTCTATGGACAAAACCAGCTCTTCAGCTCAGAAATGGATATGACCACCACCTCCTAGTCAGACACAACTAGACTTAATGTCAAGGGGAAACCTTTATGTTTACTTACCTCTTTAACCGCAACCGTAACTATGGAATCATGGCAGTTGTGTTTCGGGGAGGCATAGGCACTCTTTGGCAGAGAAGGCTAAAGAAGCTGTAAACTACAACTCCCATAATTTCATAGCATTGTGCTGTGGCAGTAAAAGTGATGTCAAACTGCATTGTAGGTTCACCCCTAAGTTTGACCAACTGATATAATTCCAGTGGAATAAATTTGAAATTAAGCAAGTCATCCCTACCAGGAAAATGAGCCAGCTTGGTGCTGTGCCACAAAAACATTGCTCACCTTTAATATTGCCTGCCCACAAGTTGTGTTGTAAGTTTAACTTGCTTACAAACATTGCATTAGATGTCTTTCAACACATCGGGGCAGGAACAATCCTTTAAGTGGCTGGATTGATTTCAAGTGTCCTAATTGCATCCGGAGTGGATGATTTGATCCTGTGTCCCTGAAGTCATGCAGTGATATTGATAGAGCCAAGGCTCCAAAATTGATCCCAAACAAATTGGTCAGATAAAAACAAAACAAAACAAAAACAAACCAAAGGAAGAGGGTATTACTGGAATCCAACAGTTTACCTTAATCAAATGATTTGCGGGTATTACTTGGGTACATTCAGCATTATTATTAAAGCAAGATATTGCCTAAAACAGGATTATTTCAGTAGTTTTCAAAAATAATAGCATCAATCACTTTTATTATATACTTGCTTGTTTGTCTGTGTTGTAAGTTTAATTTTATGAATGGCTCTATTAAGAAAATACATAAGATTGTGGGTGAACTACAAATTACAGGTGGACTCCCTTAAATGCCATCAGTATTTACAGTTGGTCATATTGGTCATGTGTTTGCTCCAGATGTGTCTTTGGTGGGTTTCAGTTTGGTATCTGACTGCAGGATGAACGGCAACTCCCACCATGGTTAGTCAGTTCCCTCAAACACCTCCAGTACGTTCAGTTGATCATGGGGGTTTTGTGTGCCAAATTTGGACTGGGTCCATTGTCGGTGTCTCCGGGCTGGGTCCAGTGTCTCCGGGTCCAGTGTCTCCGGATGTAGGTCAACTACAACCCCCAGAAATCAAGGTTAGTTCTTCCCAAACCACTCCGGTATTCAAATTTGGGTGTATCAGGTATGTGTGTCAAGTTTGATCCAGATTCATCATTTTTTGGGTTCACAGTGCTCTCTGGATATATAGGTGAACTACAACTCCCTTCAATCAAGGCGAATTCCCCCCACATCTCTGCAGTATTTTTCATTGGTCATGGGGTTTCTGTGTGCCAAATTTGGTCCAGACCTATTTTGGTGGGGGTCTCAGTGCTCTGTCTTGATGCAGAGTGAACAGCTTCCAACATGTTGAGTCAGTCCCCCAACCCGCTCCAGTATGTTCAGTTGATGAGCATTTCTGCTCTGTTTGCTATGTGCTATAGAATGGAGTAGGAGTAGAAAGCATTAAGAGAGAGGCAATGGGTGGGATCATGCAAATTCCGCACCAAATATTTATATTTATTTCTTTATTATTTTTATTTTTTAATTATTTTTATATATTTATTCCTTTATATACGTATTATTTATTATTATTTATTATTATATTATATATTATATATAATATAATAGAAACACTAGAGTGTCTGTGGTGGAGGAAACACATAAAATCTAGGATGATATTGCCCCCCCCCCCCCAATGAAAGCCTTCGTTTGGGTGGTGGGCAGGATGCTGTTTGTGGAGGATATTGGTAAGGCTCTTAGACATGTTCATGCCGCTCCCTATAACCTGCAATGTCATTGGAGGGAGGGCCATTAGTGTCTCCTGAGCAGTGGGACCTATTTATTTATTTGTAGAGGCAGGAGCTTGTTTGTGTAAGTAAACAACCCAGCCACATACATAGTTTCACTTTTTTATATATTTATTTATATATATTTATTTATAGCTATTATATCTATAACCCTATTATAGAGCCCCCGGTGGTGCAGTGGGTTAAAGTGCTTAGCTGCTGAGCTTGTTGACCGAAAGGTTGCAGGTTCGATTCCAGGGAGCGGTGTGAGCTTCTGCTGTCAGCTCTAGCTTCTGTAACATGAACTTGGAGATGTCTATGGACAACGCTGGCTCTTCGGCTTAGAAATGGAGATGAGCACCACACCCCAGAGTCAGACATAACTGGAGTTCATGTCAGGGGACAACCTTTACTCTATTTATATCTATTCTATTATGTATTTATATTATATATATATTAATTATGATTTATTATTTTCCATTTTGTACACATTTTCACTTTTAACATTTATATTGTATTATATTAAGTATTATTATTTATCATTATTTCTATTTAACTATTTCTATTATTTATATTTATTTCTTATTATTTTTATATATTTATTCCTTTATATACGTATTATTTATTTATTTGCGACATTTATATGCCGCCCTTCTCACCCCGAAGGGGACTCAGAGCGGCTTACAAGTCATAAGTACATACAACATACAAGATACTACATAATCCATAACTAGCATAGTACTATTTATTTATTTATTTATTTACTTTGCTTGTATGCCGCAGTTTCTCAGCCCGTAGGCGAGTCAACGTGGTTCACAACAAGAGCAAAAGTCAATTGAACAGCATACAATATTTAAGACCATGAACAGCATAATATACAAAATGATGACACATCAATAACAACACATCAACGTCTCGTAACTAAAATCGTGATCCAATTTGTCATCCATAATTCCATTTCCTATATTCATCGTTCATTGCACTATTTATACGAATGCCTGTTTAAACAGCCAGGTTTTTAGTTTTCTTTGAAACACCATTAACGAAGGGGCTGATCTAATGTCCATGGGAAGGGCGTTCCACAGCCGAGGGGCCACCACAGAGAAGGCCCTGTCCCTCGTCCTCGCTAGCCGTGCTTGTGATGCAGGCGGGATCGAGAGCAGGGTCCTGGTGGGTTCATAGGCAGAGATACGGTCGGATAGGTAGCTATTACATCATTCAGAACACTAGGACTACATAATATTACATTATGGCTAGGGGAGGGGCGCTGATGTCACAGGGGACGAGGTGGCAATGTCCTCCCGGCTCCCCTCCTTTATTCTGGCCCCAGAGTGGCCGTTGCTTAGTTATATTTATTCATTTATGCATTTATGATTTATTTATATTTATTATACATTATTTATATTTATTTATTTATTATTATATTATTATATTATATATATATTATATGTATAGATGTAAAGATAGATTGTTAGTTATTATTTTTTACGATTACTCAATTTGTTGTTATATTATTGTTATTGTTGTTATTATTTCGTATTATTCCATGTGTTGTTTTCCTTGTTGTCACCACGAGGGCAAGAGGCCACGCCCCCTCCGCCTGGCTCCAACTGGCCCCTCAGCCCCGCCCTTTAGGGGGCGGGGCCAGAGTAGGAAGGCGTCGCGGTGTGATGACGCAGCGGGGCGAGGCGCAATGACGGCGCCCGGCACGAAGGAGAGCGGGTGGCTGAGGCGCGAGCGGAGCCGCTGAAGGAACGCGGGAGACTGAGAGAGAGAGAGGCGGAGGCAGGACTCCTTGTGAGCGGGGAGGGAAGCCACTCGAGGCCGGGGCCTCTCTTCTCCGTGCAGGCCGCGATGTCCTCCGGGGCGCAAGGCAGCGCCGTGGCCGACCCTCAGCACCCGGCGCGGCTCCTTCGGGCCTTGAGCGCCTTCCGTGAGGAGGGCCGCTTCTGCGACGCCCACCTGGTCCTCGAGGGGCGAGAGATCCCCGTCCAGACCAACATCCTGGCCGCCGCCAGCCCCTACGTCCGGTGAGAGAGCGGGGCGGGCGTGGAAGGCAGGCCGGCCAGGGCTGGGGATTTGGGGAACTGGAGTAGGCTGTGCGGCATTGTGGGCGTTGCTTTTTATATCCATGACTTTTAATTTCCAATCTTCTTCTGTTGGATTTTCTTTAGTCTTCCTGGTTCTTGCATATACTATTCTGGCTGCTGTTCTCCTATAATTAAATAGGATATCTTGAGTCTTATTCATACTCATGTGTGTTATTCTCAGTAAGTAATATTCAGGTTTCATTTGGAATTTTATTTTCAAAATTTTCTGATAGGTTGACTTTATTTTTTTACTCGCCTCTCCTCAAGGTGAGTTAGAAAACAATTAAAATACACACAGCAAAGACACTACAAATGTATTTATTTATTATTTATTTAAAACATTTATATTCCGCCCTTCTCACCCTGAAGGGGACTCAGGGCATAGCATATACATATACACAGCAAACATTCAATGCCGGGACACAAATTCACATACACATAAATAAACATTAAAACATTTATCAAAATATTAAAACACACTATTTAAAACTGTCCTAGTCATCTGCATCAAATCTAATTGGCCTGGTCATTTTTCCTATTGCCGCTTTATTGCCCTGTCCCAAAAGCTTGATCCCACAGCCAAGCCAGCATATCTGTCCGAAAGTATCTCCTTCTACATCCCACCTCAGAGCTTAAGATCTTCTGGAGAGACACTGCTCTCGGCCCCACCTTTGTCTCAAACACGTTTGGCGGGGACGAGGCTCAGGGCCTTCTCGGTGGTAGCCCCCTGCCTGTGGAATTAGCTTCCTGGGGAAATTAGGTCATCCCTCCTCACCTTTAGAAAGAAGGTAAAAACGTGGTTGTGGGACCAGGTCTTCGAGCAATTAGGTTAAAGGACAATTGATAATGTTTGACTATGGCTTGGAAGTGGATTTGGATAAGTTAAGTGGAGTGATCATTAGTATATGGCTAGATAAATAATCTTTATTTATTAATGTTCAGGTTTTTAATTGTTATATTTGCTATTTTGTGTTTTATGATGCGGCACTGAATTATTGCCAATTGGAAGCCGCCCTGAGTCCCCCTAGGGGTTGAGAAGGGCGGGGTAAAAATGTTCAAAATAAATAAATAAGTTTTGACCATCCTTCTAAAGGACAGGAGGGAGGGGGCCGACCTGATCTCACCAGGAAGGGAGTTCCATAGCCGGGGGGGGGCCCTGTCTCTCGTCCCCACCAATCATGCCTGTGACAATGGCGGGACGGAAAGCAGGGCCTCCCTGGAGGATCTTAATCTCCGCGATGGGGAGATGCGTTCGGACAGGTAATTTGGGCTGGGGCCATTTAGGGCTTGATAGGCCGAAGCCAGCACTTTGAATTTTGCCTGGTAGCAAACTGCCAGCTAGTGGAGCTGGCATAACATGGGAGTTGTATGCTCCCTGTATGCCGCCCCAGTTATTAACCTGGCTGCCTCTCATTGGACTATTTGAAGCTTCCGAGCAGTCTTCAAAGGCAACCCCACGTAGAGTGTGTTGCAGTAGTCTATCCTAGATGTAACAAGAGCATGAACCACTGTGGCCAAGTCTGACTTCCCAAGGTACAAGCGCAGCTGGCGCACAAGTTTTAATTGTGCGAATGCTTCCCTGACCACCACTGCTACCTGGGATTCCAGGCTCAGTGATGAGTCCAGGAGAACTCCCAAGCTGCGAACCAAATGACTGGCTGAGGAAGTGACACCTTTTACTTTAGGCATAATGGTATTGCAATGGCAGTGGGTGTAAGGCAGGCCTGGGCCAACTTCAGCCCTCCAGGCATTTTGGACTCGAAATCCCCACAGTCTCTAACAGCCAGTCGGCCCACGCATGTTGTAGCTGATGGCAAAGTACTTTAGGTGATGGCCCAATAGTATAGCACTGGCAATTGCTATTGAAGCTGCTAACATGATATTGTATGTCCAGTGGTGTAGTGTTTTAACTACTACAACAATATTGTATTCAGTGGCACAATATTGCATCCAGTACTATTTATTTAAAGCATTTATATTCTGCCTTTCTCACCCCAAGAGGACTCAGGGCGGAGCACAACATATATACGGCAAACATTCAATGCCAGAATATAAACTATAAATATACATAAACACTAACAGCAATCATCTCCACTTTCAAATCAATTGGTTAAAACCAATCTCAAATCAGCTATACCGAATCCAGTCAGCAGTTGTTGCCTTATTGTACTGTCTCAAAGGCATGGTCCCACAGCCAAATTTTTACCATCTTTCTGAAGGGGGGGGGGGGCTGATCTAATCTCACCAGGGAAGGAGTTCCATAGCTGAGGAGCCACCACTGAGAAGCCCTCCCCCCCTCGTCCCTGCCAATCACACCTGTGATGGTGGCGGGATCGAGAGCACGGCCTCCCTGGAAGATCTGAATCTCTGCAGTGGTTCATAGAGGAAGGTAAATTGGGACCAGGGCAATTTAAGGCTTTATACCATACTAGAGTATGGTAGCCACCAGCATGGTTTTGACCTTTAAAGCCCTACATGGTTTGGGTCCAGGTTACCTACAGCAGTGGTTCCCAACCTTTTTTTTTTAACCGGGGACTACTTTGACCAGGGGCCACTCTCCAACATTAGTACCGAAATCAGTTTTTGGTCAAATCAGTTTTTGGTCAACTTTAGATTCGGTATGGTTATTTGGGGTGCTGATTCAGAAAATTGCATTGGATAGACTTCATCAGCTCGAGTTTCTGACACAGAACATATGCCATCCAGTAGTCGCCATCTGCTCGCTCACAGAAAACCATATTTAATAATCTAGGGCTGATGTGGTCTATCCAAGGGGGTGGGGCTGGTCAGCAACAGGAAAGGAGTGGCAAGTGGCATGGAAGGAGTGAAAATAAAATAAATAATATAAATAAAGAGTAAGGAGGTTACGGACCATATTTTTACGTCTTTGCAGCCCACTGGTGGTCCTCGGTCCACAGGTTAAGAACCACTGACCTACAGGATCACCTTCACCCATACAATCCACTCCACACACTTTAGTCTTCTGGGTGGTGTCTACCCCAGCCAGCTAGAACCCCAATGGCAACTGTCACATAGAGGACCTTTTCATCAGCTGCCCCAAGACTGTGGAACCTCCAACAGCTCAATCAGCTGTCTGAATTTAAGGCACAAGTGAAGACTTGTATCTTCTGGCAGGCCTACCCGGACAGCCTTTAAACATAAACATGAATTTTAATGCATGTCCTTCGTTTAATCTCTGTTTGGTATGTTTTAATATGTATTTCATAGAGATACGTTTTGGTATGTAACTTTTATGGAGGCATGTTTTAGTGTGTTTATTTGTAAAGTTTATGCTGTGTTTATGTATTTTAATTGATTTGTAACTTGCCTCGAGCCAAAAGGAGAGTTGGGTAAGAAATAATAATAATAATAATAATAATAATAATAATAATAATAATTTTGATTCTGATTTTAATAGGCATGTTTTAATCTATTGTTTTAATTATTGTTTTAATATTGTAAATGTATTGTTGAAGGTTTTATGACGCTTTCATCGTATGGTGCTTCTGTGAGGCCGCCCTGAGGCCGTGTGAGAAGGGCAGGGTATAAATATAGGATATAAATAAATAATAAAAATATTATTATTGAAGGTGGGAATAGCATGGGGTTGGAACAATGGATAAAATGAATATGGTAAATTAGAAAGATGAAAATAATGGGAACAATTAATTTTTTGGTCAGGTCCAATCATATATTATAGCAAGTTTAATCTGTGACGATAAGAAGGAAGATTTTTTTTAATTTCCTGTCAATAGCATTGCATACATAAGTATAAAACTGATAAAAATAGAAGGAGCAAAAGCCGCTAAATAATTCTTGACCAAAACTAGGCAACAGTGACCGCATTGTCTGTAGTGTTAACCAATTCTTCCTCTATGAATGAGGCAGGACATTGTGGACAAGCATACAGGTGCGAAGTTATTTGTTCTGCTCCTCCAAGGTGGAGGATTCTTCTAGGTCATGCTATTTTGCCAGGTTGTCTTTTGATCTGCCCATTCCATTTCTGAGTCTGTTCAGGGATTTCCAAGCTGACCATTCTTGGTTTGCCCCTAGAGGAAGACCCTCATAGGAGGCCATCCATTTGGGATTTCCCGGTTTAGCTACCCTGAGGCATACTCTTGCTGTTACTGGGGGAACATTAAGAGGTGGTGGTTCTCAAGAAGCTTTTCCTTGATTTGAGTCTACTAGGAGGAGGCTGATGGCTTTGCAGTGGGTGGCTTTCACAGTGTTCAACCTTATTTCTCTCACAGTTAGCAACAACTTCCCGCCGCACTTTGGGGGGGGGGGGGGGGATGCCAGCTAGCTTGTAGGGTCTATCAACAGGTGTAAGTTTGAGACATCCTGTGAAGGAAGATAAAATGAGGAAAATTAAAGAGAAATGGTCAATATATGTGGAACGGATGAAAAAATGGTGAAGCCAATGTACCTTGTGTCCTATGGGATTTGATTCAGAACAATAGGATCCTATGGGAAGCAACGATTTTAAGCTGGATCACTGTCTCTTGTATCCTGTGGGGTTTGGGGCAGAACCATAAGGCCCCATAGAAAGAAGTGGTTTAAACTGGTAACAGTTTGGGGAGGGCAAGGGATCTCTTGGTTTTCGGATATTGTTGTTTCTCTTGATTTTTTATAAAAGTAATACTCACCTTAAGATGCTTGAATTGCCGGCTCTTAAGTTCCACGTGTGAGTGTGATGGGGAGGCAAAACCCAAAATGGGACCCGTGATTCTCTACTCTTAAAGGGATAGCCACCCATTCTTTCCCCTCTCAATGTGATGAAGTGGTTAGATCCTAAATAAGATGAGATAGATGGCAACAACCATTCTTCATAGTTTGCTTTCATGCCCTGGATATACTTTGCTTCTGTAAACATTGAGGTTTTAAAATATTATTATTATTATTGTAGTTATTTATATCCTGCTTTGTCTCTCCCCAAGGAGACTCAAAACCTGACTAGTCAAGAAAGTTTTGGAGAACATGTCCCGTGTGTATGTTTCTCAAAATTACTAAATTATGCTTTGCCTCCCGGCTATCTTTAGGATTAAGGAACTGAGCCTTCCAGTTATGCCCGAGGCTTATCTCCTTGTACAACTTAAGTATTCTGCTCCAGAAGTCAAGACTGGCATTTTTGGCAGTAACAGAACTCATTCTTGCTATGTTGTTTTTAAGGCAAAGTACCAATATTTGTCAAGGTTGTGTGACAGATGGCTTGGCTACCTTTCCCACAAACATTTATTCAAAAAGGTTGGGGGGGGGGGCACTTTTCTTACACTTTCTTATGAGGGCCCTTCTATATTGTCATATAATCCAGAATATCAAGGCAGATAATCCACATTATCTGTTTGAAGTAGATTATATCATTCTGCACTGCCATATAATCCAGTGCAAAGCATATAATCTGGATTATATACAGCTGTGTAGAAGGGGCCTGAGGCTTAAAGTAGTACTTAAAGCAAAGCGGTATCATTTTTTTTTTACAGAGGGCTTTTCTTTTCTTAAATATATTTTATTCAGGTTATTTAAAATATTTCAGATATTGAAAATGGGAAGATAAGTAGGGGGTGGAAAATTTTAGAGAGATATACATGTAAATTGTGAGAAGTTTGGAGTGATAGGAAAGTAGGAAAAAACATGTACAGTCTACCAACAACGGAGAAGAAGAAAAAAAGAAAAAATTGAAAAAAAAATAGGAATAAAAGAAAAAAAGAGTCTGTAGACTTCCATCTAGCCTTTTGAGGCTTTATCTTCGTTGTAGCTTGAATAGTCCCTATTTGAGGGTATCATTTCGTGGCATTTCAATCAAGTATCATATTTTTAAAAACTCAGTTAAACTGGTCCACATTTAGTGGTCTTGAGTACATTGAGCCCATATAGGGTATATATTTGTCACTCACAATCCTGTGGGATCAACTGTGTTTATAAACTGGGTGGGGAACTCTGGCCTCTTCTACACTGCCACAAAATTCAGATAATCAAAGCAGATAATCCACGTTATCTGCTTTGAACTGGATTATATGAGTCTAGAAGAATCCTCTGTGGCCCTCACCAGCAAAGCCAAATATGAAAAATCCCAGGAATTGCAGTCCAAAACTATCTGAAGAGCTGATCAGTTCTCGACTCTAAGGAATAACTATTTATAGGGTGGCAGTTGGGAATTTTTAACCATCCAACTCCTTTCAGTGAGAACTCCAGTAATCTTTCCCCATTGGTCATGCTGCCTGGCATTTCTGGGAGTTATAGTCCAACATGTCTTAAAGGCCAAAGTTCTAATGCACGAAACTATTGATTTCTCCTTTTAAAACTGGAGGAAATGTTAAGATACAGAGAATACTGTGTTTTATCTCTCACTTTTCTTCTAACATGAAATGTAACAGCAGCTTACATTGAGTTCCTCTGTTGATGTCTCCCATCCGGAACCTAATCAGATCCAAGCTTCCTTAGCCTCATGTTTTGCACATATCTAAGGCCCATGATAGAAGCTGTGGAAATCACAGTTCTCTGTATGTTTTTCTTCAGCAACCATTGAATGCAGCCAACATGGACAACAATAAGAGAAAATGGGTGTTTAAGGGAAACCAAATCAGATATACATGACGGAGGCTTCGAAAACTCAGATGTGTATATGAGAAGAACAAGAATTGTTAATAGCTGCCACATCTTGGTTCAGATCTTTCTGTTCTTTCATGAATTCTGTCCAGCATTGTTGTTTAGCCAGCAGCCTAGTGAATCCTCCCTTTTTCTCTTTTCCTTTCCCTGCCCCACCCTGCCCTGCTACTTCTCCATGCACATTTATTGAACATTTAAAGACAAATGAGGCACAAAACCCCAAATGATATTGTTAAGAAGACAAAAAATAAGGTCTGTAGACAAAGACCAGGCTCGGATGACTAAAGCTTTATGCATTCATTGCAGCCCTAACTTGTATATATTATCTTTTGATCCTCTGAGCTCCTTAGAAGCACATTGTCCTATGAGCAGGCAAAATCATGTGCTGTTATGATTCAGAGGCAAGAAGAAGCCTGGCTCTGACCCTCCGCCAGACTAACTTGTAGCGTCACTTTGGCTGAGGGTTGTCTTGGCTCCGTTCCCTTCCTGCTCCCAATTCACATGCTGTTCATGTTCCATTTCCCTTGGGGTTCCAGGGAACATAGCAAGGTGCATAATTTGTTTACCAACATTATGCATAGAGGTCACTGTCAGCATTCCTAATGGAATTTGGCCAACACTGGCTCATTTGCAAAGGTCTAAAGTGGTAGCTTTTATGATGAGCGGAAGTTGAGAAAGGATTGGCTGGCAATTAATTAAAAGGCAGCTTCCTGAAAGTGTTTGTTTTGTATACAGTGATGTCTAAACATGTCCAGTCCCTCTCCAATGCCAGAGATACAGCTTAATGGTGTAACATTAGAAAATATTGACCCTTTCCGCTACCTTGACAGCCACCTCTCCACAAAGTCAACATCGACACCGAAATACAACACTGCCTGAGCTCTGCGAGTGCAGCATTTTCCCCGAATGAAGCAGAGAGTGTTTGTCCTCCCAACCCTGCTATATGCCTGTGAAACGTAGACTTTCTATAGATGTCACATGCAACTCCTGGAACGATTCCATCTGGAAAATCCTGCAAATCTTTTGGGAAGACAAGCGGACAAACGTCAGCGTGCTGGAAGAAGCAAAGACCACCAGCATTGAAGCGATGGTCCTCCGCCATCAACTCCGCTGGACCGGCCACGTCCGGATGCCCGACCACCATCTCCCAAAGCAGTTGCTCTACTCCGAACTCAAGAACAGAAAATGGAATGTTGGTGGACAGGAAAAGAGATTTAAAGATGAGCTCAAAGCCAACCTTAAAAACTCTGGCATAGACACTGAGAACTGAGAAGCTCTGGCCCTTGAGCGCTCCAGCTGGAAGTCAGCTGTGACCAGCAGTGCTGCAGAATTCGAAGAGGGACGAATGGAGGGTGAAAGAGAGAAGTGTGCCAAGAGGAAGGCCCATCAAGCCAACCCCGACCGGGACCGCCTTCCACCTGGAAACCAATGCCCTCACTGCGAGAGACGATGCAGGTCAAGAATAGGGCTCCACAGTCACCTACAGACCCACCAGAATACTGATCCTGAAGGCTATCTCGGCCAACGAGGGATTGCCTAAGTAAGTAAAGTAAGTAAACATGTCCATGGGTCCTTTCAGTCTGCAACGGTCATGTTTCCTTTCATAATTCGACAGAAAAAGACTTACAGACTATAGGCTTTACATCATTTTCTGCTGAACAGCTCCTAAGTTTCACTTGCCTGCTATATATAGTTTTTATGACAATATATTTGTGTTTTAAAAACAGAAATTTGGTTTTGTGGCACAGGAGATCTAATAGCTAAAAGCTGAGGCTTGAGTTTCACAACATTGGGAAAAATACTATTAATATTTGAAGGCAAAGAAGCTGTTTTTTGTACTCTTTTAATTGAGCAGTTCTTCTCCAGTTTCTTGCTTCAGATTAAATACATGTTAATGCCCCTTTAAATAAAATAACACAGCCAACGCCTATTTAAAAGCTGACTGGACACCTTAGGTCTTAACATATACCTATTATTACAGGATGCAGTGTAGTGTTTACAGTGATGCCTATGGGGAAAGAGTGAGAGTTTGTTATTTCCTCCTTGTGAGGAAGCAAAACACAAATGAGCTTATCCCAACAGGGAGGTGTGGCAGCACCATTTTGGAATTTGTTTTCTCCCCTTTCTGTTTTGATTGTCATTAGTGTGCATTGCTCTATCAGATACTCACTGCATGCTGAATATTCTCTTTAATTCTTGTATAACCTTCATTATATGAAATTTTGTCCTTTTCAGGGAGTTTAATGACAAAGAAACTTGAATTAAATATTGGTTGTCTGACAGCCATCATTTAATCAATTTGTAAGGAGGGGGTGCAGTGTTTGTGAGTTAGTCATTAACCACTTTTGTTGTGTTAAATTTCAAAATAGTGTCTTGCTCTAAAATGGTTTTAAGTTGATTGCCAGTACCTTTTATGTCAGCAGTTAACTTCATATAAATACTCAACTGATACTTAAAGATTTGGAAATAGCTGGATCTTGGATGTTATCAGAAGTGTCAACTATCTTATATCTTTAATGACTAAACTATCTTGTATTGTTCTTATATAGCTTGTAGGCATGGTTAGGTTAGGTTGGAATCTTCGTAATTCAGTATAAATTCGGAAATATTTGCTTTTTGAAGCGATTTCGAAGTTTTTAAGGAAACCGGAAGTCCCTTAGCCCTTCCGAAGCTTTTTCCGCCATTTCTGTTACAAAGCAGTAGGTGAGTCGGAAATTATTCAGGTTTCTCCACTTCTGGTCCCTGGCCTCAGCTCAAGCCTGGGAAGCTGTTTTAAAGCAGAGTGGGTGAATTTCCTCCCTCTCCTCTCCCCTTGCTTTTGTCTGCAGCCTGCGAAGCATTTTAAAGCAGAGTGGGTGAATTTCCTCCCTTTGCTTCCCCCCCCCCCCCCCCGGCTTCTGGAGTAAAACAACTACTTTCAAAGTAAAGACCATCCAGTGAAACAAGAAATAATACTTTCAACTCATTAAGGAAGGATTTGGAAGTCTCGGAAGTTGTGAAAAGTTTTGAACATTTTTTTCTGTGAAAATTGGAATTGACTTTAGAATTGAACCACCAGCACCCCCTACATCCGAAATGAGTTTTGAACCTTTTTTCTTTTTGGTCAAACAAGCCTAATAGCTTGGTGTAATTAGAAGATTTTTATTCCTCTATTAGCTTCCTTCTAGTTAATGGTGGGTTCAGCAGCACAGAGAAATGAATGAATATTGTTGGAAGGTCCCTCAATATATATGTAGACAGAAAATATTCACTCTAATTAGCCAAAATTCAAAAAATAAAAATCGTGGATCAACCTTTGCTTTTTGATAGAATTACAAGCTATCAATGAGGTTCATCAATGCATAATGAGGTTCAGTGAGATGATTTCCCAACTTTTCCACTCACAAGAAACAGAGGCTGTAATTGTTTGATGGATGTTGCTGAACTCAAGAAGGTTTTGATGGAAATCCTGAGTGAATTCAATAAAGTAGGCCTAGCAAGGGCAGCAGCACATAACTTTACATTAAGGAAAGTATTTTTGGACTGGAATCCATTCTACATAAGCATCCTATTAATAGTATGCTAGTAACACATCAGAATTATATGTGAGGAGACTCATCCTCCTAAAGATATGGTTTATAATAGGGCTGTTTGCTAGTGTGTGCAATGAACAGTGTGAGGAAATCAAAATACCAGTGGATGTAAAAAGAATGTCATTTCTCCCTTTTAAAAATCTAAAAAGCCAAAACCAGGCAAAAATCTTATTATCAAAACAAGGAAAAGATAATTAAAATGATCCAACAATTTCTAGCTGCACATATGTTGGAAATACCATAAAGTATTATTCACAGTATCTGTTATATACTAGCCGTCTCCTGCCACGCGTTGCTGTGACCCAGTCTAGTGATCGAGAAAATAAAGTAACGAGAAAGTGTTGGTTTCTAATATATGTAATTTCTTTATTCTCGCGAGTAAACAGTATTTCTTGCTGTTTCTTTGTCAGTGTTGATGTAGAGATTGCCTAGTTTACCTATTCTGGAGCATGCAACATAGAATTGTCCTTCTTTAGCGGTCTTTCAAATCTATGATACTATATCTCTCTGTGTGTGAATCATATATATCTATGGCTGGATGGCTCTTTGTCAGGAGGGCTTTGATTACATTTTATTTCCATGGTGAAGGGAGCTGGACTGGATGGCCTTAAGTATTTTCAGTTGGTCATGGGGGTTCTGTGTGGGAAGTTTGCCCCGATTCAGGCGTTGGTGGGGTTTAGAATGCTCTTTAATTGTAGGTGAACTATAAATCCCAGTAACTACAACTCCCAAATCTCATGGTCTATTTCCTCCAAACTCCACCAGTGTTCACATTTGGGCATATTGAGGATTTGTGCCAAGTTTGGTCCAGATCCATCATTGTTTGAGCCCACAGTGCTCTCTGGATGTAGGTGAGCAACAACTCCCAAACTCAAGGTCAATGTCCACCAAACCCTTCTAGTGTTTTCTGTTGGTAATGGGAGTTCTGTGTGCCAAGTTTGGTTCAATTCCATCATTGGTGGGTTTCAGAATGCTCTTTGGTTGTAGGTTAACTATAAATCCCAGCAACTACAACTCCCAAATGGCAAAATCATTTTTTTTTTGTGATGGTCACTGCTTAGGTTAGTAGGTGTTTTGTGGCCAAATTTGGCAGCAATTCGTCAAGTGGTTTTTGAGTTCTGTTAATCCCACAAACGAACATTACATTTTTATTTATATCGATAGATTGAGATGATTGTTCACCATCCATCTTCTCCCAGAACAACCTTGGAATACTGCATGTTTATAAACTTAGGCTGATAAGAATTATGGGAATTCAAGTCCAAAACACCTGAATGGCCAAAGTTTGCCCATGCCTGATCTACAGGAAACCACTGGGAGAGGCTGTTTGGAGTTTTGGGATATGTATCATCAGTATGCTGATTTAACTAGTTCTATTTAAGTAATTGAGATTCTGTCCTACCTATTTAAGTCTCTCCAATTTAAGAATAACTCACATTTCATTTTATAAGTAATAAATCTTTAAATAAAATCCATACTTCATTTCTTAGCAGGAAATAAAAACTTGGCTACTCAGCATGACTGTGTAAATTGCCATTTTAGGGTAGCTGTGGAGATATGTGGCCTGATCTTGGGGGTGTGTGTGCTATTTTTAGCCTGCCCCAATTTCTGCTAGGTAGGAAATCAGTATTTATGGATTCACATGAGTTCCTTTGGGACTGTTGTCAGGCTCTTATGGTTCTAAATTAGTTGCAAGTTTTGAAAAGCCAATTAATTGCACTGCAGGTCTTGCTACAGAATACATACGGCACATCATGTCAGGGCGATCCCCATTTCTCCATGTGCAGATACTAATTTCTCAAGTGATAGCTTAATCTGAGATGCAGGAAGCAGTCCAATGTGGCTTTATTCTTCCTACCAATTACCCAGATCATTTCCTCTAATCGGCCCCGGAATGAATAGCCACAGACCCGTACGTAATATTATTGTTGCACTTAATTCCCAGGCCTCCTAGAATTTTTGGGCTTGCACAAATCTTGGCCCGGCCTTTTAAATTTTTTAATTGCCTTGAACAGGCAAGATTACTTTTAATATATGTGTGTTATGGTGACAATTTTTATGCTTATATTTTGTTTTGTTAATCTTATGATTATGTTGTTTTTTACATTGTATGTTTTGTGATGTTACCTGGGAACCGCTCTGAGTCCCCTCGGGGAGATGGAGCGGTATATAAATAAAGTTTTTATTATTATTATTATTATTATTATTATTATTATTTGTTTTTATATATCTATCTAAAACAATCTCATCCTTATTAGCCACATGTTCGATCAAAATGTTGTGGCTCAGTCTGAGCCTGAGCTTTCTGAGCCTGAGTTTCCTCAGGACGAGGAGGAGGAGGATGGGTTACAGATTTCTGAACATGTTCTGGTTAGTAAGGTAGATGAAGCAGACAGTATTGATTCTGAAGAAGAGACGGCATTTCTGTTCCCCAGAGAAAGGAATGTGGCTTTAGATAAAGATAGTGAAACTTCACAGTTGCAGGTGGAGGCTCCTTCTGAGAGCTCAGGGCCTCTTGGTTCCCAGGGTGACCAGGCCCAGCAAGACCAGGATAATGAGCTATCCGGCCTTGAAGATAGTGGAGAATTGATTAGCCAGGACCGTTTACAATTAAGAGTTCACAGAAGTGCACGCCTTGCCAACAAACGTGAAGCTAGAGGTCAACGTAATGCTTTCATGTTGGGAAAACATATTTAATGATCTGGTTGAAGGGCATTCTTTGTCAGTGCAATGTTGCTTCTACCCTGTTAACTTCTGTGGAATACCTTGGCTTTTGGGGAAAGCTTTTGGCTCTTTGGGACTTTGGTTTTGATCCTGAGTTTGGAGGCCTCATCTTGCTGCCATGGACTCTGGTTTAACCAATGCTAACCAACTATGCTTCATGTTATTTGCCTTTGGATCTTGGAAACTTTGCCTTTGCATTTAAGACTCTGTTTTGCCTATAGAACTTTTGCAACTTTATTCCTCTGTTTTGGTTTTGCTTTTTCCCAATAAATTACAAAACCTACAGCCTTGGTGTGTGGTGGTGTCTTGAACAAGGTGAATCTATCCTGCGTTGCGACACAAACTTCTTGAGTGTAATGGTATTTTCCTGGAATACATCTTTTAACTTTCCCTTGCAGGGATTCATGCAAAGAAGCATGAATAAATTTAAAGTGTTATCATCTTATATTTCAAACTTCTTTCTTTTTTCCTGTTTGGCGTTGTTTGATTCTATAACATTTTTATTTGTTTTGTTGAAGCCTGCAAAGAGACTGATTACTAATACTCAGTCACTCTAGACATTGGGTGTGCATTTTAATGTTGATGTAAGATAAGTTCTGATGCTTATGTGAGAATGTTGTATGGTAATAATGGCAGTCACACTGTCATTGTCTTGGGAGAATTTTTGGCTAATGTAAGTATTGGGTCAGTTTTCTTTCTGTGGATGATGTGTTTTCTACTACTCTGTAGCATGCTAGGTGGCTGTTTTAGAGAAATGAAGCTTTTAGCTCTCAAATACAAGCTTCCTAGACACGTCATGATGCAATTGCATTACACTTTCCATTAACCATAGCTAGGTGTTGCTAGTGTTGAGCAATCCTGACTGCACTAAATTAACATCTGGGGAATATCAAGTTATCTGTCCTCACCATAGATTAAGACTTCCCTTGCACACTAGGCATGGGCAATCCATGGGTCTAAATGGTTTTAAAGTACTTAGAAAACTAGGGGGCACTGGTGCTTTGCTTCTTTAGTGTTGCTAAAGTTCTGGTGGTGAAAATTTCAGAACTCTAACAAAACTTTCAAATCTTCATTATAAATGGCAGTTTCTAATTGGTTATGTCATAAAAAATGCCAATAATGAAATAATAATTAAATGTTATGTGTGTACATAACAAAGCATCAGTCAGAAAAGCTCAAGTGAATCTGGCTGAGTCATGTTAAAAACTGTGTAACAGAAGGAAAAAGAGGATTCACAGGAGGCTAAGGTTTTAGTCAACTGCACAGGATCGTGTTCACTCACTTAAATTTGGGCTTAGCGTTTGTGTGCAATAGGCATGGGTAATCCATGGTTCTGTGAGTTTTCCAGGCTATATGACCATGTTCCACAAGTATTCTCTCCTGACATTTTGCCCACATCTATGGCAGGTATCCTCAGAGGTTGTGGGCAAAACATCAGGGGAGAATGCTTCTGGAATATGAACAGTACAGCCCAGAAACTCACAGCAATCCAGTGATTCTGGCCATGAAAGCCTTCAACAACACATAATTAATAATATAATATAATATATTGTATATACATATAATATGTATAATATTATAATGTGTAATACAATATAATACTAATAATAATACAATATTATAATTATATATTTTATATTACATGTAATATTACTAATAATATTACAATATAATGGTGTGGTACAATATAGTAATATATAATACTGATATTGAGCTATGCTAATAATTTATTATATTGTATGTATATATAGCTTGTAAGCCACTCTGAGTCCCCTTCGGGGTGAGAAGAACGGCATATAAATGTTGTAAATAATAAATAACATTTAATTACTTAAGAAATAAGTATTTTGTTCAATAAGCTGGCTTAACAGTTGATTATGGTTTCTTAAGTCATGATTCTTTGTGCATCACAACAAGCGATGATTCACATAAACAGAAGTGGATTTCTAATCACATAAACTAGAGCATTCGATCTCTGTTAATTTTTAATTTCTGTATGTATGTATTTCATCTTTTACAATTTAGCTCGTAAATTGCCTAGAGCATTCTCGGATGGGGCAATTAATAAGTAATTAAATATGATGGTGATGATGATAAACTGAAGTGGATTTCTGGGCAAGTCCTCCCATCTGTTCAGGAGAAACAGGAAGAAAGAGGAGTTTTCACTTGGGCTTGTCAATGTAGCACTTTACCACAGTTTAGTGGTGCATACAAATATGATTTATCCTGGGTTTAAAGTTAAAGTGTAATGATAAACAGAGGCTGGATGACCATCTGTCGGGTGTGCTTTGAATGCGATTTTCCGGGATTGGACTGGAATGCCCACAAGGTCTCTTCCAACTCTATGATTCTACATATGGAGGATTTTAAAAATCTTTGATCACTTTGGTGAAACTCTCAGAAAATGTAATTAATAGACACAGTAAGTCTGTTTGGTTTGGTTTTGTTTTGTTTTTTGTGCCCAGTGGTTGGATTGATTCAGTTTTTCCTTTTTTCTGTAAGTTGATATAAATATGCTCTCCAACTATCTGTATTTGGCAGGGACAGTTCCAATTAATCCTCTGCGCCCCCCCCCCCCCTTGTTTTTCAGCTACTTTTTAAACATCCGAGTTTTTTTCTCGCTTTACACATTTCTCTATTGTCCTCAGCTTCCTTTAGTTGCTGTAGACTGAATTCAAAGTGCAAAACTTGTCTCACAGTCTTTGAAATGACAGAATGCCTCTAGACCATGGCCATATAGCCCGAAAAACCTACAACAACCTAGTGATTCCAGCCATAAAAGCCTTCGACAAGACAGTCTGTATGTTTGAAGGAACACTGACTTTGGAAAGTGGTGGTTGTTTTCTCCAGTGTTTTTATACCTTCCTGTCCTGCTGGAAAGACTGGTGTTATGTTTGCTGCTCTTTTAATTATGTCGATACTGAATATGTACTTTAAGCTCTGAAAAGCCAACATAACCTCAATTGAAACTCTTAGTTGTTTTTCTGAGATTTTTTTTGTATTTTTTTAGCTTTTCCATTAGTTTTTTCCATTAGTTGCCCAGTCATTGGCCTCTGCAAACTCACGTGAGAGCTCCAATTATTCTCTCTTGCTCTTCATAAACTGGGGGCCTTCCATATCCCAGAATATCAAAGCATAACATCCCACATTATCTAAGTCTGTACTCGGATAACCCAGTTCAAAGCAGATATTTTATGGTTTTAATGACTGTTTTGATGCTTGGTGATGTATTGTTTTAATATGATTTATGTCTAATGTGTGATTTTACTATTGTAGTTGTAAGGCATTGAATTTTGTCATTATCTATGTGTAAAACTGCTTTGAGTCCCCCTAGGGGTGAGAAAAGCGGTAGATGAATACTGTAAACAACAACAACAACAACAATAATAATAATAATGTAGACTCTGCAAGGAAGCAGATGAAACAATAGATTACATCCTCAGCTGCTGCAAGAAGATCACGCAGACAGACTACAAGCAGAGGAACAACACCATTGCTCAGAGGATTCATTGGAACTTGTACCACAAATATCATCTACCTGCAACAAAGAACTGGTGGGATCACAAGCCGGAAAATGTTACAGAGAATGAAACGTCAAACTCCTCTGGGACTTCTGAATTCAGACAGACAGAGTTTTGGAGCACAAGACTCCTGACTTCACAATCATGTTAAAAAACAAAGTATGGATCATTAATGTCGCAATCCCAGGTAACAGCAGGATTACAGAGAAGCAACAGGAAAAGCTGACACAATATGAGGATTTAAAGATCGAACTGCAAAGACTCTGGCACAAACCAGTAAAGGTGGTCCCAGTGGTGATCGGCACACTGGGTGCAGTGCCTAAAGACCTTGGCCTGCACTTAAACATAATCGGCGCTGACAAAATTACCATCAGCCAGTTGCAGAAGGCCACCTTACTGGGATCTGCATACATTATTCGCCGATACATCACATAGTCCTAGACACTTGGGAAGTGTCTGATGTGGGATCCAATTCAATAGCCAGCCGAGTGTCTGCTGTGGACTCATCTTGTTGAGTTTCTAATAATAATAATAATAATAATAATAATTAATAATAAATATTGTGGGATTTTCTGCCTTGATATTCTGGGATATAGGGCTGTGTTGAAGGGCCCTGGTTTAGTCTTGGGAAACTGTGGGCCCTTCCAGACAGGCCTTATATTTCAGAATCTGATCCAGTCTTTCTGCTTTAAACTGGATTATATGAGTTCACACTGCCAGGTAATCTGGGATAAACAGAAAACCTGGGATATAGGGCCTGTCTGGAAGGGCCCTATGATTCTGTTAAGGACTTGCCTACTTGAGGAAGGCTACTTCTGTTTGGTTCCTTAGTTTTATTAATATTTTTAGAAATGGGGATTTATTGTGCTACCGGTCCAGGCGTTGCCATCTCTGCAAAGATGTCTTTCAACATTTTATTTCAGAGATTAGCTGACAATGAGACATGGACAGCTGTGTCAACATAAGCTTGGCTTTTACCTATGAAACCACTCTGCTAGTATTAGATTTTACTAAAGCTTTACTGCACATCAGCTTGAAATGTTTGGTCTGTTGGCTTCCACCTGCAAAGGAGAGCCTGCACTTATACAATCACGATAGTATGTATGGATATTTGGAGTGTTGGCATAACTTTATGGTGGAGTGGGTTTTTTTCCAGTGCGTTCAGGGGTTGTTTTTCTATGCTGCAGCCTCTGGGGGCTATATGGATTGTGAACCCTTCCCCTTCCCCAAAACAAGAAAAACCCAACAAACCCAAGAGGTTCAAAGTGTTATTTTAAAAAGGAAAAGTAAACAGCACAAGATGGTCTTGCAACCTCTTGCTGCTCTTGAAGAAATTGTTCCTCCTTGTTTGGCCAGGGACCCTTTATTGATGGCCCTTTATCTATGGCTGCTTTATAAGTTTAACTCTTAAACTTATCAGCCTGAGGATACTGTTAGAAGACATCTTCAATGTAGAAATGGAATAGATTGAGATTACTGTGTTATAATAAATGCAGGATACCTCATTCACATCTCATTACGTTGTTTGAATCTGGGGTTCTGGTTTGTGGATTTTTTAAAAAAGTTTTAAGAATAATGCTGAGACCACTGCAACCCTCACCAATGACTGATCTAGACCAAACTTGGCACAGAGAGCCACCATGATCCAGTCTACATCCTGTTGTGGTTTGAAGGAGGATTCACCATGGATGATGAGACCTGTAGTACCTTCACACGCTTCATGAGACCAAAGTGACCCTCACCAATGACAGAGCAAGATCGAACTTGGCACACAGAGCCCCCATAACCCACTCTAAATCCTGGTGCAGTGTGAAAGACTTTAGACCATGGATGATGGGAATTACAGTACCATCACTTATTTCTTCATACCGTTCTAACCTACACCAATGACTGAGAAAGATCGAACTTGGCACACAGAGATTCCATTACCCATTCTACATCTTGGTGTGGTTTGTGGGACGATGCACCATGGATGATGGGATTTGCAGTACCTACATTCACTTCCTGAGACCACTGCGACCCACACCAATGACCGATCAAGAAGAAACTTGACACACAAAGCCCCCATGACCCACCCACCATCCTGGTGCAGTGTGGAAGTCCCATGGGCGATGGGACTTGCATATGAGAGTTGTACTTCATCCGCATCCATTAAACTACCAGACATTGGATCTAGACTAAAACTACCAAACAGACAAACAATGCCTATCTCAAATAACCCGGGCAGTGCCAGGTCCCCAAGCTAGTATAATAATAAAATATTATTTGTAATCCGCCCCATCTCCCCAAGTCTCTTGTTTAATTCCACATGGAGTTACAATGCATTAAATGTGTCTGCAGATGTGCAAAGGTAATATTGCTCAATCTGTGAACCTGAAGAAGGGTTTGAGGAGAAAGGGATGATTTTATATATGGGTCCTTTTTTCATTTTATTTGGAGACATGCAAGTTTTATGGCACTGTTATACCCACTTAATGCATCTGGGAGAGATGGAGTAACACTTGAAACTAGTATTAATCATGGTAGCTGCTCTTGTGAACTGGAGAATTAAGGATACGGGACACTGGTATTTATACGAAGGTGTTGCAAGGATTTGTTTTTATTTCCTTCGAGTTTTGAGATTGCTCATTTTATATAAAGCACCTATAAAGTGAATGTGTAAGCAAAACTCCTGGAAAATTAGCACCCAGAGGAAGGTGTGGTGGAAGCTCACCTCTTTAATGTACCTTGCTGAAGGGCTGGGTGTGACCAGGAAGGGGCAGAGAGAGAACCAAACCCCGGCTCTTGTCTGAAGAAAGGGTTTGATAGCAAGGGGCAGCCTTGGGATTCTTTATACTGATAGGAAACATCATGCCCCCAAGCAGTTCACAAAGCAAAACTGGTATTGACATGAGTGGGGAAGGAGTTCTTAGCTCTATTTTATGTAAATCAATTTTAAAAGTCTTAACTGGAGATCAGTCAGTGTTGCACTCCAGGTCAGGAAACACTTCTGTACTTAACCACCATGCTCCAGACCAAGTTAAATCAACAAAGCAATTTATTAAATATTTGTCATCCCCTGCCACACGTTGCTGTGGCCCAGTCTGTATATATGTGTTTATATGTGTGTATATATTTGTGTATCTGTGTATATATGTGTGTTTGCATGTGTGTGTGTGTATGTGTGTATATATATATGGGTGTATACTTGTGTGTGCATATGTGTATATATGTATATCGTGTATATGTGTGTGCTTGTCTATATGCATATTTGTCTTTGTGTGTGCATGTGTGTGTGCATGTGTATATGTTTGTGTGTATATTTGTGTGTGCTTGGGTATGTGTATATATGTGTGTGTGTGTGTATATGTGTGCATGTGTATATGTATATATGGTGTATTTTGCGTTTTTTTAAGTCCGTTCTGCTGACGTGGTTTTTGTGTGTGTGTGTGTGTATGTGTTTTTAGGGGTGATGAACACTCGTTGGACTGTTAGGTGTATTGTGTCAAAATTTCATGTCAATTTGTCCAGTGGTTTTTGAGTTATGTTAATCCCACAAACGAACATTACATTTTTATTTATATAGATTACTAGCTGTACCCTGCCACACATTGCTGTGGCCTATAGTAAGAATTTTTGAAGTAGAGGTAGATATCTGGACTATTACGAAATGGGGCTACAGGGTGGAATCCTCGGCATGCGAGTGCGGAGAAGAACAAACCACTGACCACCTGCTGCAATGCACCCTGAGCCCTGCCACATGCACGATGGAGAACCTTCTTGCGGCAACCCCAGAGGCACTCCAAGTGGCCAGATACTGGTCAAAGGACATTTAACCAAATACCAAATTTACAAAATCTGTGTGGTTTTTTTTTCTTTTTTTTCCTTTTTCATTTTAATCTCTGTGTTTGTTTTGCTCTGTTAGAATTGTAAAACAGTGGTTGCTGATGACACGATAAATAAATACGAAAGAGAGGTACCTACCTATTCCTTCCCCCCTTTTTCTTCCCCTTCTCCTTTCTCTCCTTTCTTCCTTCTCTGCCTCTTTCTTTCATTCCTTCTTTAACTCTTTGGTTTCATCCTTCCTTCTCTCTTTCCTTCCTTCCCTCCCCTTTTCTCTACTTCCTCCTTTGTCTCATTTCTTCCTTCCCTGTTTTCTTGGTTCTTTCACTTTTTACTTCCTTTTCACCTTCCTTCCTTCTTTACCTCTTTCCTGCCTTTCCTTTCCTTTCTATTTTATCTTCTTCCTTCCTTTCTTCGGTACCTCTTTCCTTCTCTCCTTCCTTCCTTCTTTCCCTCCCTCCTTCTTTCCTGTCTGTTCTCCCCCAATCCCATGGTAGTGTCCCTTCTAACTCTATTCTATGAGTCTATTTAATATAGTAATATATAGTAGTAACATATTATATAGTAATACATATAACAATAATATATATAATATAATATTTATGTATTTTATAGCAGTATATATAATAGCAATATATATATATTGTATTGTAATTTATCAGATTTCATTACTGTGTCCCAGGTTATTTCTTGTGATGTGAAATTGGTTTTTTAAATCTGTTTTGAAGTGTCAACTGATTTTAGAAAGCCAAGGATGTTTGTACTGTCTGGCTCCCGTCACTTTTTAAAACCAATATTGTTTTTCTAATTTCAGAACAAAGTTGAACTATAATCCTCCAAAGGTTGATGGCTCCACGTATAAAATTGAACTTGAGGGGATATCTGTTGACACTATGAAAGAGATTCTAGACTACATCTTCAGTGGTCAGGTTTGTGTTGACAAGAGCAATCCTATCTACCTCTGCATTTCAAGAATTCTATTTATATTTGCACTTTTACAATACATATTAAAACATGCAGAAAACAGGTTACTGTTGGTCGTTGGTTGGTCTTTTTCATGGACCTTCCCATATCTGCTGGCTCCTTGGAATCTTGTAGCTTGTGCTAAAGTGCATTAATCTGTTCTTTTAAGGCACTATTGATGACCTTTAGTAAAAGTATGTATTTGTGCTCAATGTAAGTCTATTATTTTGACTTCTTGAGCAGCACACCAATACTATTGTCAACTTTCTTATTCAGAAACTTCAGTTAGTCTGTTAGAGCAGCAGCCAGACTGCTGACTTGGATTGGCTACGTAATGTGAATTTTAAAGGCTAATTTAACAGTATTTATTACTGTATATACTTGAGTATAAGCCTAGTTTTTCAGCCCTTTGTTTAGGCTGAAAAAGCTCCCCCCGGCTTATACTCGAGTCAAGGTTATTTATTATTTTACTTTATTATTATTATTACATTTATAGGTTAACTATTATTTTTATTATTATTACATTTATTATTTTACTCTATTATTATTGGAAGGATACGTAAGCACATGTACATTGAAGAAGGTTAGAATAATGGTTTAGTCAGAGTTGGACAGTCTTATCTTACAGTTTTATGTAAATATCAATAAACATTCAACCTACTGATGCTTCAATTAATGTGATTTTATTAGTATCTATTTTTATTTTGATACTGACCCATAGTTCCTGCATTTCCCACCCTCAGTTTATACTCAAGTCAATATGTTTTCCCAGTTTTTTGTGGTAAAATCAGGTGCCTCGGCTTATATTCGGGTCGGCTTATACTCGTGTATATACGGTACATTTGAATTTTACCTTAATCCACAATGTATTATTTAATTGCTTTTATTTTTTGTATTGTGCTTTTTAGAAGTAATGTATGACCAACGTACTGTATGACAAAAGTACTGTATTCCCCACAAGGAGAAAGATTGGGTATAAATAGAGTAAATTATTATAATTATAATTATTATTATTATTATTATTATTATTATTAATGTAATCTGATCTGTCTCTGTTGCTTAAATGATGAAAGCAACTCTCATTTTTGTGTGGGTATGGATTCATTAAGAGATCTCATTGGTTGGGAGAAGTCGATCTGCATTGTACAGGAGCATTAACATTCCTGTTCTCTGTTAGCCTTCTTCGTTGCTAATAGCTCTAGATTTGAAGTTTCTATTGCCGCTTCTTAGATTTCAGAAAGGAATTAAATTCCCCTAAAGAAAAATAGTTTGGTTTAAAGCAGAAAAGGTGTGGCTGGAGATATTTGAAGCACACTTCCTGAAGCCATGGGTGCATCTATTATAAGTGATATGTCAGGAGATCAATAAGTCAAAGATGGGCAGTGTGTGGTCCTCAAGCGTTGGGGGACAATTCCCATCGTTCCTTATCAATGGCTGTACTGCCTATGCAGCTGGAAGGCTGTTAGGAATTGTGGGAGTTGAAGTCCAAAACACCTGGAGGACCGAAGTTTGCCCATGCCTGACCTAGAGACTTAGCTATAGAGTTCAGGACTCATGTTGACCACTTCTGACTTGGTGAAGCACTTTATAGTGTAGATAATCAAAAGTGGCACAGATCTCATGGGTAACATGGTCAATTAAACCAAGTATACCTGGAAAGGAGACAAGGCAGAGTTATGGTTGAATCATCTATACATTCCTTCATTTTTCAGTGCTGTTTGTATTCACTAGACACGTTGTGGAATCACACTATGTCAATCAGGGGGCAGTTGCAGTGACAGGTTTTGGGTATCCACTATTGTCAAATTAAGAAATAGTTTTCTAAGATCTACAGAGACACTCGCTGGAACACCTCAGCAAGCGAGAGTCCAAAAGTGGCAGGCTCAAACCCAGAACCTCAATCTGTGGCTGATACCAAATGAAACTCCCTCCTGGGTACATAGAAAACTGGGCGAGTTGGAAGGCGCTGAACAGACTGCTCTGGCACCACGAGATGCAGAGCCAACCTTAAGAAATGGGGCTACAAAGTGGAATCCACGACATGCAAGTGTGGAGAAGAGCAAACTACAGACCACCTGCTGCAATGCAACCTGAGCCCTGCTACATGCACAATGGAGGACCTTCTTATAGTAACACCAGAGGCACTCCAAGTGGCCATCTACTGGTCAAAGGACATTTAATCAACTACCAAGCTTGCAAACTTTGTGCTTTGTTTGTTTGTTAAAAATGCAATACAACTGTTTGGTTTGCTCCTGACACGATAGATAAATAAATAAATACTATTGTCACATTTGGAACTTGACTTTTGGAAAACGTAACCACTGCTCTGATTATAAGTTTTCTTTTCTTGATAAACCTTTTGCAGATCAGACTAAGTGAAGACACCATTCAGGATGTTGTACAAGCTGCTGACCTCTTGTTGCTCACAGATCTAAAAACTCTGTGTTGTGAGTTCCTCGAGGGTTGTATTGCTGCTGAAAACTGCATTGGGATCCGGGACTTTGCCCTGCACTATTGCTTGCACCACGTCCATTATCTTGCCTCTGAATATCTGGAAACACACTTCAGGGATGTCAGCAGCACCGAGGAATTCCTGGAACTTAGTCCTCAGAAACTGAAAGAGGTGCTGTCCTTGGAGAAACTAAACGTTGGGAATGAAAGACATGTTTTTGAAGCCGTGATCCGGTGGATCTCCCATGATCCCGAACTAAGAAAGGTATAAGGTTGAGACCTATCTACCTATCATATTTTTGCCGTTATGCATTCGCCAATAAATAGTTTTTTGGTTTCAGGGTTTTGAAAACTGAGGTACGCATTAGATTTCTTTGTGCATTATACTCAAGTAAATATGGTATTTCATGCAAGTGTTGTTATGAATAACTTTTCAATATATTGTTGAAGGCTTTCATGGCCGGAATTACTGGGTTGTTGTGAGTTTTTTGGGCTGTATGGCCATGTTCCAGAAGCATTCTCTCTTGATGTTACGCCTGCATCTATGGCAGGCATCCTCTAAAACATCAGGAGATAAAATGGTTCTGGAACATGGCCATTTAGCCTAGAAAACTGACAACAACCCAATTTTTCAGTAACTTTAAAGCAGGGGTCCTCAAACTTTTTAAACGGGGGGCCGGATTACTGTCCCCCAGACCGTTGGAGGGCCGGACTATAGTTTTTTTAAAAAAACAATGACCAAATTCCTATGCGCACTGCACATGTCCTATTTTACTACTGTTATGAATCGTAATGTAAATATCTGATATGCAGGATGTATTTTTATTGTTACAATCTGAACATAAAGCATAGTTTTAGCATTTTTGAAGATAAAATAGTTCCAATTAAAATGAGGAAAACATTCTATTTTCTGTCTTTTTGAAAGTGGTTTTTGGAATATGTAAGCATGAGTCCCCTTTGGGGGGGAGAAGGGCAGGGTATAAATATAGGAAATAAATCTATATAAATAAAAATGTAATGTTTGTTTGTGGGATTATCAGAACTCAAAAACCACTGGACACCTAACAATGTATGTCCTTCACTCAAAAAAAAATGATTTTGTCATTTGGGAGTTGTAGTTGCTGGGATTTATAGTTTACCTATAATCAAAGAACATTCTGAACCCCATCAACGATGGAATTGAACCAAACTTGACTCAGAGTTCTCCCATGACCAAAAGAAAATACTGGAAAGGTTTGGTGGGCAGTGTCCTTTGGTTTTAGAGTTGTAGTTCTCCTACGTCCAGAGATCATTGTGGACTCAAACAATGATGGATCTGGATCAAACTTGGCACTGATACTCAATATGCCCAAATGTGAACACTGGTGGTGTTTGGGGGTTGTGTTTGCTGGGATTTATAGTTCACCTGCAATCAAAGAGCATTCTAAGCTCCACCAATGATGGAATTGAACCAGTCTTGGTACACAAAACTCGCATGAACAATAGAAAACTACTGGAAGGCGAGGAAGGTGTCTCTCCAGAAGGGCCCCACGGCGTCCTGGCTGCTGCCCTCCCTCCTTGCGCCCGCAGCAAGTGAGGGAGTGAGTGCGCACGGGACCTCTGGGAGGGGAGGGGGGAAACTGTGGAGTGGGGTGGCCCCTCCCGCACACTCTCAACGGTGCCTCCCCCCCCTCCGAGCAGCAACAGCCGAAGGCGAGGGAGGTGGGGATCCAGGCGCACGCAGCGTGAGAGGGAGGGGGTAGAAAGGGAGGGGGGGAGGAGGCACGTGCGGCGGCGGCACTGATGGGACCCAGGCTGCGGAAGCTAGATATTTCCTCCCCTCCCCTTCTTCTCTCTCTCTCTCTCTCTCTCTTACCCTCTTTCTCTTCCTTCCCTGGCCTGTTTCCCTCCTGACTGACAGCCAGGAAGAGAAAGAGGGTAAGAGAGAGAGAGAGAGAGAGAGAGAGAGAAGAAGGGGAGGGGAGGGGAGGGGAGGAAACTTCTGGCTTCCGCAGCCTGTGTCCCGTCAGTGCCGCTGCGCGTGCCTCCTCCTCCCCCTCCCTTCCTACCCCCTCCCTCTCACGCTGCGTGCGCCTGGCTCCCCACCTCCCTCGCCTTCAGCTCTTCCGCAGGAGAGCAGAGAGTGTTTCTCCCTCCACAGGCTTCTCCGGAGGGAGAAGCCTGTGGAGGGAGAAGCGCAGCAGACCGGATTCCATTGCTCTGCAACAGAAGATTGCTGACGGCGAGGAAGGTGTCCGTGAATGGTGGCGGCGGCGCCAGGTGGGCGTGGCCAAGCGATGCTTGCTTCCCACCCGGCGCCGCCTCCAACATTCACAGACCCCAGATCCCTTCTGTTGCAGAGCAATGGGGTCTGCTCTGCCGCTCCGGAGGGAGGGAGAGAGAAACGCCGCTGACGCAAGTGGCGAGGGGCTTTGTGCGCGGCCAGGACAGGCTGCGCGGGCCGGAGAAAGGCCCTTGGCGGGCCGCATGTGGCCCACGGGCCGTAGTTTGGGTACCCCTGCTTTAAAGCATAGGTTCTTTTTTTATTGAGATTGTCCAGTAAGAGTGGGGGAATATTTCTACGAAGATAGTAAAGTAGGAAAATAAAGAGTATAAAAAAGAAAAGAAGAAGAAAAAAGTTGACTTCCATCTTCCTGAATTCTTCATTTCTTAGTGTCATAGTTCTTATCTGAATTTATTTCTAGAGTTATTTCTTATTTCTACTGTTGTTTTCATAGTCATGAAAGAGAGTCCAGTTGGTTCTTTTTATTACATTTCCGGTGTTCTTTCTTAGTAAAAAAAGTCAGTTCGTCCATATCTTTTATCTCTCTCAACTTATCCAACCAATCTTCAAGAGTTGGAATTTGCTCCTGTTTCCGCAGTTTTGCAAAACTGATTCTTGCAGCCGTTGTTATGAATGTCAAAAGTTTTACCTTCATTTTCAGTAAGTTGTAGATCTAAGTCCGTAAAGCCTAAAAGATAGTATTCAGGTTTCATTGGAAAAGACTTCTTGTGTTGCTTCATGAACTCGTGACCAATACTTTGTAGCTACCTTACATGTCCAGCACATGTGAAAAAAGTACCCGCCTGGTCTCCACACTTCCAACAATTATCCGGGGTATTTTTGTACATATGACCTAATTGTTTAGGTGAGAGATACCACCTGTAAAACATTTTAATCCAGTTCTCTTTTAGGTCCATATTCCACTATTTCCATGTTGTTTGTTTATATATATATATATATATATATATATATATATATATATATACACACACACACACACACACACACACACACTTTAAATAAAAACATTTAATAAAAAAAGAAATTGTCCAATAAGAGAAAGAGTATCAGAACTTTTACAGAACAACACTGACATGCAGACATACAGATGCTACGCAACTACATAGGATTCACAAAACTGCAGTTACATTGGCTAACAAACAAAGGGGAATTACATTGTTACTCCGCATTCACACACATAGAAACTGTCACCCATCACCATTTCTCCATTCTTCCTCTGTGAAGAACATCTCTTAGGCCAGACCCTGCTTCATCTGCAGCCTGCCAACACATCAAAACTTCAAAATGTCAAAATGCATCCTCTTCCTAAGCACAGTGCCAAGAATCAGATCCACGTTTTCCATACAGCAGAATCTGACTTCCCTGTACAAAATCCCAGACTCCAGATTTGCACTTCTTCCTCTTCCCTTGAAAAAAAGGAGGCATACACTGTATCTTTCCATAGAGCATGGTGGGTGAGCCAGACTCCTCTGGTCTGCCACAATTTTTGGAATGAAATAAGATCTCTTACATGGCAATAATTCTTCTAATGTCCTAAAGTTGTAAGTTACTGACAAGTTGTTTGGGCAGCCTGAAACATGTTGATTCCATCTCAGTTTCCCGGCAGATGTTGACTCTTGGTGTTGATCTTGTGTTGACTTCCTTTTAAGTTAACACCTTATCTTAAAAGAGCCATTGTCTCAGATTAATGTAAACACTGTGTTTTTCCCCAAAAGTGCATCAGTTCATAGAATCATAGAGTTGGAAGAGACCTCATGGGCCATCCAGTCCAACCCCCTGCCAAGAAGCAGGAATATTGCATTCAAAGCACTTCTGACAGATGGCCATCTAGCCTCTGTTCAAAAACCTCCAAAGAAGGAGCCTCTACCACATTCCGGGGTAGAGAGTTCCACTGCTAAACGGCTCTCACAGTCAGAAAGTTCTTCCTCATGTTCAGATGGAATCTCCTCTCTTGTAGTTTGAAGCCATTGTTCCACGTCCTAGTCTCCAGGGAAGCAGAAAACAAGCTTGCTCCCTCCTCCCTGTGACTTCCTCTCACATATTTATACATGGCTATCATATCTTCTCTCAGCCTTCTCTTCTTCAGGCTAAACATGCCCAGCTCCTTAAGCCACTCCTCAGAGGGCTTGTTCTCCAGACCCTTGATCATTTTAGTCGCCCTCCTCTGGACACATTCCAGCTTGTCAATATCTCTCTTCAATTGTAGTGCCCAAAATTGGACACAATATTCCAGGTGTGACCTAACCAAGGCGGAATAGAGGGGTAGCATGGCTTCCCTAGATCTAGACACTATGCTCCTATTGATGCAGGCCAAAATCCCATTGGCTTTTTTTGCCGCCACTTCACATTGTTGGCTCATGTTTAACTTGTTGTCCACGAGGACTCCAAGTTAATCATTTGTCACTGTTCTTACCACAGTTTACTATGGCAGATCAGCCATTTCAGTTATCATTAGCAACTTTTAATTACAGTCCATCAATTGTACTTGTTTTCTAGGCCTTATTCCTTAGGATGCTAACTTCAGCCAAATTATTAGTTCTCATTCATACATCTTTCATACAGTTCATTGCAACCATACATCATATTTCTCATTGTAACAGTGTGACTATTATGTGATTGGCTTCTTTCATTTTGCAAATATTTCCCCCTCTCTCCAGGTTCACATGAAGGATGCGATGTCAGCTGTGTGGGTCGCAGGACTAGACTGTGCCTACTTGCGGGAGCAGATGATGAGCGAGCCTCTGGTCCGGGAAATTGTCAAAGAGTGCAGCAACATACCGCTCACGCAGCCCCAGCAAGGGGAAGCCATGCTTGCTTCGTTCAAACCCAGAGGATATTCAGAATGCATTGTGACCGTTGGCGGAGAAGAACGAGTGTGAGTGGCGCAGGGAAATCCTTCAGATCTCACTGATAGATTTGTATATTTAGGATTAAAATGCAGCACAATTCTGCAGTTTTAAAAAAATTGATTGGATCTACTTCCACACGTTGAAGTTTCTTCTGCTCATCAAAGGTGTGATTTTAATCTTTGTGCTAGAGCGTGTCCAACTTATTTTTATGGAGGGCCACATTAGCCTTATAGTTGCTTTCAAAGCTATCTATAGACTGAAAATCCATGGGTGCAGAGGATATATATAATCTTTTTACATGGTGGTCAGTGTTCCTTAGTTTTTATCCAGTTCAGGTCCTCAGATGTTTTTGAATGACAACATCCATCATTTTTGACCAATGGTTCCAAGCTTGGTGCCATCCAGGTGTTTTGGACTTCAGCTCCCGGGATTTCTGGCCATTAGACAAGGTGGCTAAGGCTTCTAGGAGTTGAAGGCCCAAACATCTAGAGAGCCACAAGTTTAACACCTTTTTATCTGTGACTAGCTGTTGCTGTGGACCACATGGGGGTTCTGTGTGGGGGATTTGGCCCAATTCTATCATTGGTGGGATTCAGAATGCTCTTGATTGTAGGTGAACTATAAATCCCAGCAACTACAACTCCAGAATGTCAAGATTCTATTCCCCCCAAACTTTACCAGTGTTCACATTTGGCCATATTGAGTATTTGTGTAGAGTTTGGTCCAGATCCATCATTGCTTGAGTCCACAGTGATCTCTGGATGTAGGTGAACTACAACTCCAAAACCAAAGGACGCTGCCCACCAAACCCTTCCAGTATTTTATGTTGGTCATGGGAGAACTGTGTGCCAAGTTTGGTTCAATTCCATCGTTGGTGGGGTTCAGAATGCTCTTTGATTGTAGGTGAACTATAAATCCCAGCAACTACAACTCCCAAATGACAAGATCAAATTTTTTGAGTGAAGGACATACATTGGGTTGTTAGGTGTCTTGTGTCCAAATTTGGTATCAATTCGTCTAATGGTTTTTGAGTTCTGTTAATCCCACAAATGAACATTACATTTTTATTTATATAGATGTGGAGTGAGGATAATGGGAATAGCAATCCAACAGCACTTGTGGCTCTAAGTTTGGGGAAAGGTTAAAGAACATCGTAAAGTCAGGCCTCACATGCACAAGCCTTGTGTCTCAATCCAAATCCCACTCTCTTGACTAAATGGAACAAACAATAGTCTTCCAGATGTGAATATATCCCAATTCCTATCAACTCTAGTCATGTCTAATGATGAAGAATACAGATGTTGTAGTCTAGCGTCTGGAAGGCCACATAAAAGGACATGGCGGACCGGATTTGCCGTGTGGTCCTTGTGTATGACACATGTGGCTAGCATAGCAAAATAATACACCAAATTACTATTATTTTGCTTGCTAAAGAGGAATCAAATGGAATTATCCTCCAAATAAAGGAAATATTGCTTGATAGGAAATTACTCCACCCTACAATCATACAAACAAAAAATCCGTACACAGAGCAACGAATTGCACAAAACTAAAGGACAACATCCCCAAACAAAGCCAAACTTTTTCCAAGTTTTGACTTCTAGATTTCTTTAACTGTAAGTTTTAACTATGACATATAGTTCTTCATTGATGCATTAATTTTTGCCTTTTTACCTGTTCAGATCCCGGAAGCCGTCAGCAGTAATGCGGTGTATGTGCCCTTTATATGATCCTAACAGACAACTTTGGATAGACTTAGCTCCTCTGAGTACGCCCAGGATAAATCATGGAGTACTTTCAGCAGGTAGGCAGGAAGATGACATCTTTCTTATGCAAAATGAAGCATGCCTAATGCTCTTAAATATCTGGAAAGTTATATGGCCCTTTAAAGCTTCTTTGGATCATGGTCTTGGAGAATATTTGAATGGATTGCTGTGAGTTTTCCGGGCTGTATGGCCATGTTCCAGAAGCATTCCCTCCTGATGTTTCGCCCACATCTATGGCAGTCATCCTCATAGGTTTGTGAGGAACTATATTGGAAACTAGACAAGAGAGGCTTATTTATCTGTTGAAGGTCCAGGGTGGGAGAAAGAACTCTTGTCTGTTGGAGGCGGGTGTGACTGTTGAAATTAATCATCTTGATTAGCATCCCCCTAGGCAGGAATCAATCAGGCCTTGAAGCTGCAAGGCTTTGCAATGCTAATCAAGCATCCTCAGAGGTTATGAGGTCTGTTGGAAACTAGGCAAGTGGGGTTTATATACCTGTGGAATAATGTCCAGGGTGGGAGAAATAATAATAATAATAATAATAATTAATAATACTCCTTGAGGGTGGTTTACAAGCAACATCACCAAAACAGAGTAAACAGCATAACATAAAATTAACTAAACAACATAAGCATTAAATGATCACAATAACACATACTGTATATACTCAAGTATATGCCTAGTTTCTCAGCCCCTTGTTTAGGCTGAAAAAGCCCCCCTCGTCTTATAATCGAGTGAATGTTACTTATTATTTTACTCTGTAATTAGCATTATTTTTATTAGATTTATTATTATTATTACACTTACATTATTATTTTATTACATTTATCATTTTACTCTATTTATTATTATTATGCTCAATTGTTATTGTTATTATAGTTATTATTTTACTCTATTATTAAATTTATTATTTTACTCTTTTTAGTATTGTTATTATGTTTATTATTTTACTCCATTGTTATTTTTATTATTACATTTATTATTTTACTCTATTATTATTATTGGAAGGATACGTTTACATTTACATTGAAGAAGGTTAGAATGATGGTTTAATCAGAATTGGAAAGTCTTATTTTAAATTACAGCTTTATGTAAATATTAAAAATAATGATGCCTCAATTAATGCAATTTTATTGGTATCTATTTTTATTTTGACAAACCCTCGACTTATAATCGAGTCAATACATTTTCCTAGTATTTTGAGGTCAAATTAGGTGTCTCGGCTTATAAACGGGTCCACTTGAGTATATACGGTATATATTTAAAATAATCCTGCCTGTTCAGAGCAATTAAAAGGCCGGGCTGAGGCTAGTGCAAACTCAAAATATGAGGGGACCGGGAATTAAGTACAGTATAGGCTAACAGCAATAGCAGGTACGAGTCTGTGGCTGCTCATTTCCAGGACCTATTAGAGCAGGGGTCCCCAAACTACGGCCCGCGGGCCATATGCGGCCCGCCAAGGGCCTTTATCCGGCCCGCGCGGCCTGTCCTGTCCTGTCCAAAGCCCCTCGCCACACGGCCTGTCCAAAGCCCCTTGCCGCCGCCGCCAATGGCGTCTGCTCTGCTGCGCTTCTCCCTCCACAGGCTTCTCCTTCCACACGGGATGGAGAAGCCTGTGGAGGGAGAAGCGCTCTCTGCTCTCCCGTGGAGAACAGAGAGCGCAGCAGAGCGGGCGCCATTCCTCTGTAACAGAAGATCCCTGGTGGCGCGAATGGTGGAGGCGGCGCCGGGTGGGCGTGGCCAGGCTTCCGGGCCAGGGAAGCCAGCATCGCTTGGCCACGCCCACCCGGCGCCGCCTCCACCATTCGCGCCACCAGGGATTTTCTGTGGTAGAGCAATGGCATCCGCTCTGCTGCGCTTCTCCCTCCACAGGCTTCTCCATCCCGTGTGGAAGGAGAAGCCTGTGGAGGGAGAAGCGCAGCAGAGCGGGCGCCATTCCTCTGTAACAGATGATCCCTGGTGGCAAGGAAGGTGTGCGCAAATGGTGGAGGCGGCGCCGGGTGGGCGTGGCCAAGCGATGCTGGCATCCCTCGCCTGGAAGCCTGGCCACGCCCACCCGGCGCCGCCTCCACCATTTGCGGACGCCTTCCTTGCCACCAGGGATCGTCTGTTACAGAGGAATGAATGGCGCCCGCTCTGCTGCGCTCTCTGTTCTCCGTGGGAGAGCAGAGAGCGCTTCTCCCTCCACAGGCTTCTCCATCCCGCGCTGCTCTGGAAAGGTTTGGCCCAATTCTGTTGTTGATGAGGTTCAGAATGCTCTGTGATTGTAGGTGAACTACAAATCCCAGCAACTACAACTCGCAAATGTCAAGATTCTATTTCCCCCATACTCCACCAGTGTTCACATTTGGGCATATGGAATATTCGTGCCAAGTTTGGGCCAGATCTTTCATTGAATCCACAGTGATTTATGGAGGCAGGTGAACTACAACTCCAAAATTCAAGGTCAATGCCCACCAAACCCTTCCAGTATTTTCTGTTGTTCATGGGAGTTCTGTGTACCAAGACTGGTTCAATTCCAGCATTGGTGGAGTTTAGAATGCTCTTTGATTGCAGGTGAACTATAAATCCCAGCAAATACAACCCCCAAATGCCACCAGTGTTCACATTTGGGCATATTGAGTATCAGTGCCAAGTTTGGTCCAGATCCATCCTTGTTTGGGTCCACAGTGATCTCTGGATGTAGGTGAACTACAACTCTAAAATCAAAGGACACTGCCTACCAAACCCTTCCAGTATTTTCTGTTGGTCATGGGAGAACTGTGTGCTAAGTTTGGTTCAACTCCATCGTTGATGGGGTTCAGAATGTTCTTTGATTATAGGTAAACTATAAATCCCAGCAACTACAACTCCCAAATGACAAAATCAATTTTTTTTGAGTGAAGGACATACATTGGGTTTCCAGTGGTTTTTGAGTTCTGTTAATCCCACAAACGAACATTACATTTTTATTTATATAGATTTATTTCCTATATTTATACCCTGCCCTTCTCCCCCTGAAAGGGGACTCATGCTTACATATTCCAAAAACCACTTTCAAAAAGACAGAAAATAGAATGCTTTCCTCATTTTAATTGGAACTATTTTATCTCCAGAAATGCTAAAACTATGCTTTATGTTCAGATTGTAACAATAAAAATACATCATGCATATCAGATATTTACATTACAATTCATAACAGTAGCAAAATAGGACATATGCATTGTGCATAGGAATTTGGTCATCATTTAAAAAAAAAAACTATAGTCCGGCCCTCCAGCAGTCTGGGGGACAGTAATCCGGCCCCCCGTTTAAAAAGTTTGAGGACCCCTGTATTAGAGGGATGACCGGGGTAATAGGTAGGAAGTATAAGGCCATATCCAACAATGTTTGGGGCTGGGCCAGAACTGGTCATTCTCAAAGGCTTGTTGAAACCACCAGGTCTTCATGCTCTTACAAAAGGAGGGGAGGGATGGGGGCCTATCGTATTTCCCTTGGAAGGGTGTTCCAGAGGCTGGGGGCCACCACCGAGAAGGCCCTCTCTCTCGTCCCCATCACATGTACATGTGACGGTGGTCGGAGTGAAAGGAGGGCCTCCCTGGAAGATCTTAAGAGTTCATGCTGGTTCATAGAAGGAGATGCGATCATAAAGATAGGTGGGGCCCGAACCGTCTGTTTGAGGCCACCTTGATTAGCATTTAATGGACTTGCAGCTTCAAAGCCTAGCTGGTGGCTGCCTGGGGGGATCTTTTGCTGGGAGGTGTTAGCTGGCATCAATCATGATGGTTTGGTGGAGCTTTTCATGTTCAGATATACCATACCATTGTTTATCAATTAAAAGAACAAGCAGTTTTCTTGTCCTTCTTGTGCTTTCCTTGAAGAAACCTGGTTGGACCATTACAGATAATGGTCTGGTTGATCTAAGCTCTTTTCTGCCTTCTAAATCAGCTGGATATCTACTAGACCTGTTCAATGCATGGTTCTGAATGGTTCTAAAGTATTGTCGAGGGCTTTCGTGGCCGGAATCACTGGGTTGTTGTAGGTTTTTTCGGGCTATATGGCCATGTTCTACAGGTATTCTCTCATGACATTTCGCCTGCATCTATGGCAAGCATCCTCAGAGGTTGTGAGGTATGTTGGAACTAGGAAAAAGGGTTTATATATCTGTGGAATGACCAGGGTGGGACAAAGGACTCTTGTCTGTTGGAGCTAGGTGTGAATGTTTGAACTGACCACCTTGATTAGCATTTGATGGCCTGGCAGTGCCTGGGGCAATCTTTTGTTGAGAGGTAATTAGATGTCCTTGTTTGTTTTCTCTCTGTTGTTTTGCTGTTGTAATTTTAGAGTTTTTTTTAATACTGGTAGCCAGATTTTGTTCATTTTCATGGTTTCCTCTTTTCTGTTGAAATTGTCCACATGCTTGTGGATTTCAATTGCTTCTCTGTGTAGTCTGACATGGTGATTGTTAGAGTGGTTCAGCATTTCTGTGTTCGCAAATAATATGCTGTGTCCAGGTTGGTTCTAAAGTACTTACAAAACTAAAGTTCTGGTGGTGAAAATTTCAGAACTCGTAACAAAATTCTCAAAATTTCATTATAAATGGCAGTTCCTAATTGGTTCTGTCATTGAAAAATCGCCAATAATGAAATAATAATTAAATTTTGAAAGAGTTTTCACCACCAGAACTTTAGTTTTATAAGTACTTTAGAACTATTTAGAATCATGCATTGAACAGGCCTAATATCTACTAATACAACCTGCATTTTGAAATCTTTGTATGATCACTGTTTTCAGAAGGGTTCCTGTTTGTGCTTGGAGGCCAAGATGATAACAAAGTCACTTTATGTTCTGGGGAAAAGTATGATCCAGATAGCAATTCGTGGAGCTCTTTGCCACCCATGACGGAGGTGAGTTTGCCTTTCTGTTTAACCCTTCCATTGCCTGGATTACACTGCTCAGATCTGTTCCAAAACAATTTATGCCAGATACAATTGTTGGTTCTTCCGGTGTCATTACAGCATCCGTTGTTTATGTATATATTATAGTGAATGTATTTATGAGAAGCTGGGAAGATTCCTCTTGAAATTAAGGAAGAGGATTTAATTAAGGAAGTGAATGTAATACATCTTAACTTCTTTCTGACAGGCGCGGCACAATTTTGGCTTGGTGGAGATTGATGGGATACTATATGTTTTGGGAGGTGAGGATGGAGAACGGGAACTCATCTCCATGGAGTCCTATGACATTTACAGTAGAACATGGACAAAGCAACCAGATCTGACCATGATTAGAAAGGTAGGTGATGAACTAAGCAAAATCAGTAAAATGGAACAATATTTTCTAAAACCATTTCTAAAGGACTTTCCATTATTTTCAGTACTTGTAATCCTGTGTTATTCTTAAAATGTGTAAGATGTAATAAATGCTGCCATACTTTTATAGTGCCAGCATGCTAGTATATGGTCTTTTGAACATCCCTCCCCTCTTTTGTAAGAGTTTGAAGACCTGGTGGTTTCAGCAAGCCTTGGAGAATGACCACTTCTAGCCCAGCCCCAAATATTGTTGAAAATGGCCTTATACTTCCTACCTATCACCCTAGTCATCCCTCCAATAGGCCCTGGAAATGAGCAGCCATAGACCCATACCTGCTATTACCATTATTTATTTATTAATATTTATTTATTAACTTTATTTGTATCCCGCTAGCATCTCCCGAAGGACTCGATGCGGCTTACATAGGCCGAAGCCTCAGAACACAATACAGTAAAAAAAAAAAACATAACACGACAATAGTAAACAAGCAAATCAAATAGTTAAGCAAATAACAACGACAATAACAATACATTATGACACTTTAAAACTGGGCCGGCCAACGCCATGGGGTACAGGGTTAAAAGTGCTGGAGTGGCAGGAGGAACATAGGAGTAAAATAGTGCGGTGTGCAGTTATGTTAATTGTACTAAAGTGCTTCTAGGACTTGGGTGGGGATTCCTAATCTGAGAAGGCACATCGGAACAGCCAAGTTTTTAGGTTCTTTCTGAAAGCTGCTAAAGAAGGGGCCTGACGAAGATCTTTTGGAAGGGCATTCCAAAGTCGGGGGCCGCCACAGAGAAGGCCCTGTCCCGTGTCCCCACCAAGCGCGCTTGCGACGTGGGTGGGATCACGAGCAGGGCCTCCCCAGATGACCGGAGCGAGCGTGTGGGTTCGTAGATGGAGATGCGGTCACGCAGGTAGGGTGGTCCCAAACCGTTCAGGGCTTTGTAGGTGAGCACCTGCACCTGTTACATCTAGGATAGCCTGTTATAGCACTGTACTTAATTCCCAGCCCACTCATATTTTGAGTTTTCACTAGCCTTGGCCCGGCTTTTAATTTGCTCTGAATAGGCAGGATTATTTTTAATATATTTATTTATTTAAAACATTTATATTCCGCCCTTCTCACCCCGAAGGGGACTCAGGGTGGAGCACAGCATATACACGGCAAATATTCAATGCCGGGACACAAATTCACATACAATACATAAACATTTATCAAAATATTAAAATACAACATTTAAAACCGTCCTAGTCATCCGTGTCAAATCTAATTAGCCTGGTCATCTTTCCTATTGCCACTTGATTGCCCTGTCCTGAAAGCTTGGTCCCACAGCCAAGTTTTTACCATCCGTCTAAAGGACAGGAGGGAGGGGGGCGACCTGATCTCACCAGGAAGAGAGTTCCGTAGCCGGGGAGCAATCACCAAGAAGGCCCTGTCTCTCGTCCCCACCAATCGCGCCTGTGACAATGGCAGGACGGAAAGCAGGGCCTCCCCGGAGGATCTTAACCTCCACGATGGTAAATAGGGGGAGATGCATTCGGACAGGTAATTTGGGCTGGGGCCGTTTAGGGCTTTATAAGCCAAAACCAGCACTTTGAATTGTGCCTGGTAGCAAACTGGCAGCCAGTGGAGCTGGTGTAACATGGGAGTTGTATGCTCCCTGTATGCCGCCCCAGTTATTAATCTGTCTGCCTCTCATTGGACTATTTGAAGCTTCCGAGCTGTCTTCAAAGGCAACCCCACATAGAGCACGTTGCAGTAGCCTATCCTAGATGTAACGAGAGCATGGACCACCGTGGCCAAGTCTGATTTCCCAAGGTACGGGCGCAGCTGGTGCACAAGTTTTAATTGTGCGAATGCTCCCCTGGCCACCGCTGCAACCTGGATTCCAGGCTCAGTGATGAGTCCAGGAGGACCCCCAAGCTGCGAACCTGTGCCTTCCAAGGGGAGTGTAACGCCATCCAGCACAGGTTGTGAACCTATACCCTGTTCGGCCTTGCGACTGTCCAGGAAGACCTTTATCTTGTCTGGATTCAACTTCAGTTTGCTCGCCCTCATCCAGACCGTCACAGTGGCCAGGCACCGGTTCAGGACTTGGACAGCCTCCTTAGCATCTGGTGGAAATGAGTGATAGAGTTGGACGTCATCTGTGTACAGATGGCATCAAACCCTTAAACACTATGTGTTGTTGTGATAATTTTATGCTTATGTTGTTTTGTTAATTTTATATTATTCTGTTTACTTTGTATGTTTCGGTGATGTACTTGGAAACCGCCCTGAGTCCCCCTCAGGGAGATAGAGCGGTATATAAATAAAGTTTTATTATTATTATTTATTTTGAACATGACACAGTATGGAAAGGAGGACAGAGTGAAAGGAGAGAAAGTAAACTTTGGAGACCAGTTCTTTGAAGATACATACTTGTTCTCAGAAAATCTTGAGAGTTTTAAGTATCAAACTAGCATTTGACCTGTATAGTTATATTAAAAATCTTAATAATAACTGTATAGTTACATTAATAACTATAATAATAATAATTGATAATAATGCTAATTAATAACAATAACTATTAATTATAGTTACAATAATAACAACCCTGTAGTTACATTAATAATAACCTTATAGTTACATCAATAATAACCTTATAGTTAGATATGCAGATGATACCTCTTTGATGGCGGAAAGCAAGGAAGAGCTGAGTAGTCTAACCAAGGTGAAAGAAGGAAAGGCAAACGCTGGGTTGCAGTTAAACATAAAAAAACCTCAAGATTATGGCAACCAGGCTGATTGATAACTGGCAAATAGAGGGAGAAAACCGGAAGGCAGTGACAGACTTTGTATTTTCTAGGCACGAAGATTACTGCAGATGCTTCATTCTGGGGAAGAGAGCAATCGCCAATCTCAATACAATAGTGAAAAGTAGAGACATCACACTGGCAACAAAGATCTGCATAGTTAAAGCAATGGTATCCCCCATAGTAACCTATGGATGTGAGAGCTGGGCCATAGCGAAGGAAGAGAGATGCTTTGGAACTGTGGTGCTGGAGGAAAATTCTGAGAGTACCTTGGACCACAAGAAGATCCAACCAGTCCATACTTAGAGGCAAAGTTGAAGTACTTTGGCCACATTAAAAGATGGGAAACTGTAGAGAAGACAACGATGCTGGTGAAAATGGAAGGAAAAAGGACGAGGGGCCGACTAAGGGCAAGGTGGATGGATGGTATCCTTGTAGTGACTGGCTTGACTTTGAAGGAGCTGAGGGTGGCCACGGCTGACAGGGAGCTCTGTCGTGGGCTGGTCCAGAAGGTCATGAAGACTCGGAAGTGACTGAATGAATAAACAACAAAACCCTTCACCAGGAGATTAAATAAGTGGATAAATCTCAAGCTTAGTATAGAGCTGCTAAGACTAGTGAGCTTGGTTCCAGTTGAAATAGTACATTCCAGATCACTTTCTTCACTGACTATTGTATTTTGTCCTTGAGGTTGATGAGCAATGGTATGCTGTAACCTTTTGCTAGTTGGTGTATGATAGAACTACCGTTCTCTACAGAAAATACATTCATTTGTATCTTTTCTATTACTGTGTTACATAATTTTAATAGGTTGGTGTTGTTTTTTTTTTAATTTTCAAGATTGGTTGTTATGCAGCGATGAAAAAAAAGATCTATGCAATGGGAGGCGGTTCCTATGGCAAGCTTTTTGAGTCTGTTGAATGTTACGACCCAAGGACCCAGCAATGGACTGCCATCTGCCCGCTAAAAGAAAGACGGTGTGTAAAGTATCACAATTAATTTTTCAGATTTCTAGAAATGTATATAACCTATTGAGTGTTGTAGATCATCT